>NW_007726147.1:419458-453481 GCF_000696425.1 Galeopterus variegatus
AAAAAAAAAAAAAAAAAAAAAAAAAAAAAAAAAAAAACGCAATGGCCAGCACACACACAGATCTGGCACAGTCAAGGCCTTTTCATCGCCAAGGTTTTTGTGCTGTTTGAACCTCCATGTGTAGCAATGTGTCCCCAATTTTAAAATCTGACCATAGAGAAGGGACAGGAACAGGGCACAGGAGGACAAGCAGGGCCTGGCTGCACCTGCCTCGTGCCCAGGGGGCAGTGTCCTGACCCTTCCACTTGACAGGAAGGGCCCTTCGGGGAGACTCGTGCAGGAACCTCACACAGGTTGAATTTCAAGGAAGAAGGTCACAGTGAGGGACTGGGAACCTCCCACCACGGCCTATAGACCTTTCTCCTCTGACCTGAGATGACGTATCACAGGCTGATGCTGCCCCACAGAGTGACCATGGACAGTTTTCTCTCTGGCTGATGAGGGGTGGGGTTTGCACCTTCAGTGGTCCTGGCTACCTGGTAAGGAATAAGGTGACCAGCAGTGACCAAACCCTTGTTGTCCCCGAAGGTGGAGAGGAAAGGCCTTGTTACTTCCCAGACATACTGCCTGAGCCAGGCTCTGGGCAAGGCACTGGACATGCAGAGGAATATGGTATAATTGGGACCCTTGGGTGGCTGGCAGTGGGGTGGGGCGAGGGCTATGAGAACTACCTCTGGGTAACAAGGATGGGGACATGTGGCACCCTCCATCGAGGGGGCTGAGTGGGTGCTCAGAAACTGCTGAATGTGACATGCTTCCTTGAAGAGGAAGGTCCTGATACCAGACCATAGTCCCACCCTTTTGGGCCAAGTTCTGGGTGACAGTATTGCAACCCCTGATGGGATGCGTGCCTTAACATGCAAGTCCTGCTGCCCACCTCCTCCAGGACCCAGGAGGCAGCTCTGAGTGTGGCAGAGCCCACACCCATGCAGCCCTGGGGGGCTACCTGGCCAGGCCTGGGTCCAGTAGGCAGCCTGTACTTGTGCCCCTTGTCCTTCCTGGGCGGCTGATGGCTGTGCCCACTGTCCCCGGCAGACACCATGCTGAGGCACCTGCGGGCCACGGATGCCATGAAGAACTTCTCAGAGTTCCGGCAGGAGGCCAGCATGCTGCACGCCCTGCAGCACCCCTGCATTGTGTCACTCATCGGCATCAGCATCCACCCTCTCTGCTTCGCTCTGGAACTCGCCCCGCTGAGCAGCCTCAACACTGTGCTGTCTGACAACGCCAAAGGTACGGCTGCTCTGCTTGGCAGACATTCCACGGGGGTGGCCTGGCCCTGCCCAGCTCCCAGGAGGCCAGCAGAGCCCAGGCGAGTGGGCAGGCTGGCCTCAGAGACGCTGGAGGCCTGGGGGCTCCCTCCTGCCTGGCCCAGCTGTCTCGGGCACAGTGTCAAGCCACAAGTGGTCTCAGCAAGCCCAGGGCACCCCCAGCCCCACGGCAGGTGGCCATCTCCCAGGTGTGAAGCCAGGTGCCTCACCGGATGTAAACACTGAGTGGGATCATTGGAGAGGCCAGGGGAGCTCACACTTCAGAGTCAGAACTAGGTTCCAAGTCCTGCATCTGTGCCATAAGCTGGGAAGTTGCTTAGTCTACCACCCGTGAGAGGAGGGTCCTAACAGCCCCTGCTGGGAGGGCATCGAGCAGCAGCAGCCGGTGCCCACAAATGTGCAAATCGCTGCTTTAATTATAACACACCACGTGTGTCCACACTGTTAAGACTCTGAGACCCAGGCTCAGGTAACTAAACTCCAGAGAACCACCAGAGGGAGAGGGGTGGCTGGATTTGACTTCTCCCTCAATGGAGGAGGGGTGTTTTTCATGATGTTCTTATACCTGCAACTCATCCCTTGATAATAGGACAATCTTGGCCTGAGATGAACTCTGGGGATTGTGAATCCTTGATCTTTTAGTTAAAACACCAGCAATCCCAGGCATGAGAGACCACAAATGGAGCTATAGTGACAAGCGTTTCTGTACTAAACACTATTTCACGTAAGAAGGTCATTCTCTGTCCCTTCTGGCATCTAGCATGGAGAATAGTAGGAATGTGTCAGTAGAATATGAAGTATTTGGGGAGGTAGAAGGGATGAACAGAAAACAGTTGCTATAATGATCATTTAATTCTACTGAAACTGAAGTTTTGATAAATTTGAAAATTGCTATTTTTTTCTTTGCAAGATTCTTCCTTTATGCCCCTGGGACACATGCTCACCCAAAAAATAGCTTACCAGATTGCCTCGGGCCTGGCCTACCTGCACAAGAAGAACATCATCTTCTGCGACCTGAAGTCAGACAACATCCTGGTGTGGTCCCTCGATGCCAAGGAGCATGTCAACATCAAGCTGTCTGATTACGGGATCTCGCGGCAGTCATTTCACGAGGGCGCCCTCGGCGTGGAGGGTACTCCTGGCTATCAGGCCCCGGAGATCAGGCCACGCATCGTGTACGATGAGAAGGTACCTGCCCGGCCCACTGCTGTCCCCCGGCCCAGCCCCACAGTGTAGGAGCCTGGTGGCACCTGCGGAATCTGGGCTCAGCATCCCCCAGACACACTTTTCACCCTCTCCCTCTGAATCAGCAAGGTCTGGCATGAACCAGAAAGGCTCAGGGATCTGTGTCTATCTGCTAGTGACAAGGTTGACCTTCTCCTTAGCTTCAGAATTCTCAAACCTCAATTCAGAGACATCGTGGAGTCTGTAAACAGTGGGCCAAGAGTCCAGAACAGAAACGAGTCTGGATTTGGATCCCAGCATACATATAGATGTGCAAAATGGGGGCAGAGGACAGCCTTGCAGGGTGCTCGTGAGGAGCAGACCAGATAAGGGTGAGAGAGCTCCTGGCTCATAGGTGCTCGCCACGAGGTGCTGGCCTAATCAGATGCTGAGCCAGAAGAGATTCTGGCAGGATAAGCTTGGCCTCCCCAGGCCTCCCCATGGCAGCCTCGGTCAAGACGATGGTTAAATGTTTATCTTCCCTGCTTGCTGTCAGCAGATCCAGGCACTCGGACAAAGTGAAATCATCTTACAGTGCACCCGCTGCATCTAGTGCCAGCCTTGTTAATTCATCACCCAGCGCTGATAGTCCCCTTGTCTATAATTCCTTGTTCTTTGTTGATTTTTGGATGGGTCAGTGACTAATTGCTTTAAGAGTGGCCTGAGCATATGTGGGCCAACTCAGCACCCTTGGTTGTTGCCCCAGTTAGAAAAGACAAATCAGAGCAGCAAAAATCAGAGCTTTTTAGTAGCAGGTGCCTCAGGCAAGGCATCCACCTTGAATGTAAGATTATAATAGACACCTTGACGTTAAAAATTCTCAGATCTGAAGGGTTCAGATCCCCTTACCGGCCAGCCACTAAAAAAAAAAAAAAAAAAAAAAATCTCAGATCTCAGCCATTCTCCAACTAAAAAGTTATTTCTTGACCCTTATAGGGGCCTGTATAACATTCCCTGATGAGCCTTTTTATGACAATTAAAATTAGAGGAGAAAACATATTGCAATCTAGGAGATAATCCCCTCTTCATGAGTTGCATACACCACCCTTCTAGTACCAAGCTGAGGGTCTGGGTTTTCCTGCCTTGTCTTGATTCTTAAAGATAAGGACCTTGGCATTGTTAGATCCCTTAATCAGTGACTGACAGTTAGCAAGTTCCCAACTTGTGTTTATTGGATGGATGGATGGTTGCATGGATGGATAGATGGTCGCATAGATGGATGGTTGCATGGATGGATGGGTGATTGCATGGATGGATGGATGGTTGCATGGATGGATGGATGGTTGCATGTATGGATGGTTGCATGGATGGATGGATGGTTGCATGGATGGATGGATGGTTGCGTGGATGGATGGGTGATTGCGTGGATGGATGGATGGTTGCATGGATGGATGGATGGTTGCATGGATGGATGGGTGGTCGCATGGATGGATGGATGGTCGCATAGATGGATGGTTGCATGGATGGATGGGTGATTGCATGGATGGATGGATGGTTGCATGGATGGATGGGTGATTGCATGGATGGATGGATGGTTGCATGGATGGATGGGTGGTTGCATGGATGGATGGATGGATGGATGGATGGATGGATGGATGGATGGATGGGTGAATGGGTGATTGCATAGGTAAATGGGTGGATGGGTGGGATAATGGATAAATGGACAGTAAGATGGGCAGTTAGATAGACGGGTAGATGGATGGATGGGTGGATGGATGGGAGAGATATTTTAAAGTGAACAGTAAGATGGGCAATTAGATGGACGGATGTGTGGATGGGTGGATGATCCATGGAAAGAAGGAAGAATAGGAAGACAGGTGGATAAATGGACAGAAGAAGAAATGGTCGTATGGTTGGTTGGATGTTTGGACAGATGGAGATGGATGGATGGATTGGTGGATGGACTGATGATGGTCTCCCTTTGGGCAAGGTTCAGCATTTACTTGTCTAGTTTTGTCTCACTGCTCCCTTCAACTCCCGACCAGCTTGTGAAAGTCCCCAGGCCCAGGCAGGGACCTGACTTGCTTGTCTCTCTGCCCAGGTAGATATGTTCTCCTATGGAATGGTGCTGTATGAGTTGTTGTCGGGACAACGTCCTGCTCTGGGCCACCACCAGCTTCAGATTGCCAAGAAACTGTCCAAGGGCATCCGCCCAGTGCTGGGGCAGCCAGAGGAGGTGCAGTTTCATCGGCTCCAGGCACTCATGATGGAGTGCTGGGACACAAAGCCTGAGAAGGTACCAGGGCACAGAGCCTGGGCCCTGGGCCCTCCTGCCACTGTGGTGGAGGCTGTGGGTCTCCAGGGTGTACCCGCACGGCTGCCAGCCCACCCTTCAGTGAGAACCACTGGAGCACCCTTCTCTGCTCACCTCTTCCAGGGAGAGATACTGCTGCTAACATAGACAGCCTCGTTGTCTTTGTGTGTTGCTCTCAGGAAAAATGAACTTTATTTTCCTTTTGCATTATTTCATCATGCAGACAAACAAGTTTATGAACCCCCTTTATAGCAATATAGTCCCTATGCGAGAGCAGAGAGAATGTATGTGTCTCTTTGGAAATTAATGGGGAAAAGGTTTGCTCATGAGAAGCAGGGGTCACCAAGGCTAGTTTCTGTGGGTTTTCTTTTTTTTTTTTTTTTTTTTTTTTTTTTTGGAAGAGGCCAGTAGTTTCAAAGTT
Source organism: Galeopterus variegatus (assembly GCF_000696425.1). Classification (NCBI taxonomy): domain Eukaryota; kingdom Metazoa; phylum Chordata; class Mammalia; order Dermoptera; family Cynocephalidae; genus Galeopterus; species Galeopterus variegatus. Next base: position 424,629 of record NW_007726147.1, read on the forward strand.
AAAGTCATTTATTACATCAGACAGAGCTAGTTTAATGTGTCAGGAATAAATGGGGTAGACACTTGGGGTTTAGGCTCACAGGGCCAGCCATGCTCAAGCTGCCGTGGCTGGCGATGACCCAGATGCTGGGCTGGGTTTGCTTCTGGCATCTGAAGTCCTTTCAGCCTCTTGTTTGGATCCAGTCCTGAATGAGCAGATTCCCCCTCATTCCTCCCTGGTTCAAGCCAGATGCTTTTATGGGTGGGATTGGCATCAATCTAGTTGAAAGTGACCTTGCTCATGCCCCGGTGGCCTCTCTCCCTCAGCGACCACTGGCCCTGTCGGTAGTGAGTCAGATGAAGGACCCGACCTTCGCCACCTTCATGTACCTGCTGCCCTGCGGGAAGCAGACGGCCTTCTTCTCGTCCCAGGGACAGGAGTACACTGTGGTGTTTTGGGACGGGAAGGAGGAGTCCAGGTAACCTCCCGATGCGTCCCCTGCTCTGCTTGTGTTCAGGGTGGGTGGCCACCGTGGAACTTAGGAACAGTCAGCAGTGACCACAGGGAGAGGTGGGCAGTGGGGTCCAAGGCCTGGTTGGAGTCCACTCAAGAGGGAGCAGGGAAAGAGCACAGAGTCTGCATGTGCAGCTGTGTGGTTAAGAGAAGCAGAGAAACGGGTGGTGTCCACCGGGAGCTGGGGACACAAGTCAAGGGAGGGTTTTGTGCTAAGATGCCCTGGGCAGGGAGGGGGCAGTTCTGGAGTGAGGTGGCAACAAGTAGAGGGGGAGGGGACCCAGAGCCAGACCAAGGGTTACCCTGAAATAAGAGTCCGTGCACATTCCCTTCTAGTTGCATCTCTTTCCCTCGGTGAAGTGGCAGGAAAGCTGAGTGAGTGAGAGAGGTTTGAGATGTGCGAGGAGAAAACAGGAGGGATGGAGCAGGCATTGCGGCACAGGGAGGTCTGGGGCGTCTGCAGGGCAGCACGGGGGCCCTGCCTGGTTGGAGGTCCTATGTTTGACAAGAGGCCCATCAGCCTGGGACATGACTTGTGACTTTCTCCAGCATGTTCTGCTGCCCCAGAGTGCAGGAGAGTCAACAGGGGGTTTTAAGCAGTTGGGGTTTTGCCAGGAGGGAGAGAGGGGCACGGGATTTGAGGGTGTTTTCAAGGAAGTGACGATAGAGGTGGGCCGTGGAACCTAGGTGAGGCCAATCAAGGCGGGAGGACCAAGGGAGAAGACCACAGGACCCCAGGTCTCGGTAGAGCGAGCATATCTGTGGGGAACTGTAGTATGAAAGCTGAAAAGCTGGGAGGTTGTGGTCAGATAGGAATGGGTGGGAGGGGCGCAGCTAGCAGGAAAGACAGGATCCAGGGTGCGACCTTGGGAGAGGGAAGCTGGGGTAGAGCAGGGAAGAGATCACTGAGGAACAAGCAGGAGGTCCCAAGACCGAGAGGCCAGGGCATTGGAAAGATAGCAGCAAAGACTGAAATCGCCATGAAATCCATAACTCGGGTGAGAGCCTTCAGTCCTAGCCAGTGTCTGCAACCCCTTCCACCTACCTGGTGCAATTTCTTCACTGGAAAGAGAGCATTTAAGGCAAGAATCATCTTCTAATAAACCTAGTGGTAAAACTGCAGGTGCTAAACCCCGATAAGGCTTAGGTAGAGTGAAGCTTGAGACGTGATGAGGTCAGTGGCGTGGACTGTACAGTGTCCCTTGGGTCAGTCTTGGTGAGGTTCACATCAGATTTTATACCGCCGGGACTGAGTCCTGACACAGGCACACTCTAAGAAACAATACCCTAACGAAAGAAGTCATCCTAAAACACCTTCCTGATGGGGTGCACCCTGAAGACAAAACAAGAAACAGGTATTGATCTGTTCTGAGTAGTTATATTTATTGTTGGTAGTAGAGTTATCGTTATTCTAAGATACTGCTCGTGGTTGTGGAGTAAAGTGAATGAGTAATTATGTTGCTGTCTTTTGAAACCATGATTTTCAGCATGAGCTAAAGGGAAAATAGATTTAAAATAGGGTAAGTAAACCCTGTAGTTCTAAATTGAAATTGCATGGACTCGCGATATATTTTAAGAAAAATAAGCTTATATTTACTAATTCTGCCCATTGAAAAGGCCTAGAAACAAGGACCACCCAAATACCCGTGAGCACCCTTAGGACACAGATGGTGGTGTCTAAGTACCAAAGGGAACCAGGGCACCTCAGAGAAATGGCTGATTCCAGGTCTGGGGCAGGATGTGGCCCCGAACATCTGGCACAAAGCAGCAAGGACAGCATCACAGATTTCTGAGCATGTGTCAAAGGGACTCAGGAGCCAGCCTGGTCCTGCTGATCCTGGGATGGACCCTGTTCTGCCCACGTGGATGCTTTCTTTACCTTTCAGTCTTACAGACATGTGCAGGATGTCTGAGACAGTTCTGCTCGGGGCACGGAGAGCTCATCCCCAGTGGGAAGAGAGGCCTCTTTCTGTGACCCATGAAGGTTCTTTAAAACTCACCAGCAGCCTGAAGAAAGGGGCAAGTTCACAGGAAGGGAGGGGATACTGACCAGAAGCCCAAGGGCAGTGAGACTGGAGAATAAAGGTGGGGAGAACTTAAGATTTATCTGCGAATTAAGGAAGGAAAAGAGGATGCGCAGATAAACAGGACATGCACATGTCAAAATTATTGTTGGAGCGAATATAGAGGTCTTATTTTTCTTTATGTTTTTCTATATTTTTTCATTTATTTCAAAGTAAAAGCTATTTAGAATATCCTAATTTTACTTTTTCAATGCATAGAAAAAAGGCTGGAAAAAAATAGACAAATATAACTTCGGTGCTGTTTTTTCACCCATTTTTATCATCTGCAAATATGTGTTATCAGTCAACGATGACAGAGGTTTCCAAAATTTGGTGGCAGGCACCATTTCACATTGAGAACCGCTGTCACTAGCTGAACTTATTCTCCTGGGTTGGGGGAAAGCCCTGTGTGGTCTGGGGCACCTAACTTACCACCCTCCTTGGCCTCGGTCTCCTCTTCCATGCGGTGGACTCAAAGGACGCCCACCGAAAACTGGTGTCTTTAACCTTGACTTTGTCTGTTTGGCCTCAGGGGGCTCCACGTTACTGGGGTGGGCAAGATATGGCCACTGGGAGGGCAGTGACTGGTCTTGGTGGGAGTGCCCCTCCCCCGATGCTGGGAGCAACTGTCTCTACCTTCAGGGGTCACAGACAGACCTTCATTCATTGTGACATTCACTGGAAATGTCCCTGGAGTGGCCCGCAGCATTCAAGCATTACCAGGCAGGCAGAACCCAGCTCTGCACAGGCCTTTAAGGATGGTCCTTGATTCTCTCAGAATGTGGCAAGATGTGACCCTGGGTTCCAGAGGTGAAGGGGGCCAGAGCTGATGTCCTCCTCCAGGGATATTAGATCAGGCCGGGGGAGGAAAGCGGCCCCCTGCCACCAGGAACTGACCGCAGGATTGTTGGATCATAGGAACTACACGGTGGTGAACACAGAGAAGGGCCTTCTGGAAGTGCAGAGGATGAGCTGTGCGGGGATGAAGCTGAGTTGCCAGCTCAAGGTCCAGAGCTCCCTGTGGACTGCCACCGAGGTAACCGCCACCTGCAGGGCCCCCAGCAGTGTGGCTCCACCAGGGTGTGGCCCCAGAGGAGCCAGATTTATAAAAATATAGACACCCAGGTCAATTTGACTTTCAGACACCCCCAGCTCATCTCCATGAGATCCCCAGAGCAATCCCATCAGCCCCATGAAGCAGCACATGTCACCTGCTGCTGGCTGGCAACTGGGGGTCAGGATGATAGGGGTCAGGTGTAGACTGTCCACAGGAGGAGAAACCCAGTACGTCAGTGAAGTGGGTTTCCTATAATGCTGATGGGTCTACACCGCAAGTTCACTCAGCTCTGCAGGCCTTTTACTTGCACATTAGGAGGTCACCGAAAGTCCAAGGAGCTGTCTTCTGAGAAATCTAGAGAGGAATGCCCAAAAACAAATACCCTGAAGTTATGAGTGGGGGATAGAATGGTGTAGCTTTTGCAGAGGGCACCTTGAAAGTATGGTCCAAATATGATGAAATCTCAAAAATATTCATGCCACTTAGACCTCCGTAAATTCAGTGTTAAAAATTTATTCTAAAGGGGCCGGCCCGGTGGCGCACTGCTACAGTGCGCCACTTGCGAGCGCAGCGGCGCTCCCGCCGAGGGTTCAGATCCCACATACAGACCGGTTCCCGCTCACTGGCTGAGCGAGGTGCGGGCGCAGGGCACCTTGAAAGTATGGTCCAAATATGATGAAATCTCAAAAATATTCATGCCACTTAGACCTCCGTAAATTCAGTGTTAAAAATTTATTCTAAAGGGGCCGGCCCGGTGGCGCACTGCTACAGTGCGCCACTTGCGAGCGCAGCGGCGCTCCCGCCGAGGGTTCAGATCCCACATACAGACCGGTTCCCGCTCACTGGCTGAGCGAGGGGCGGGCGCGGCGCCGAGGGTTGCGATCTCATTGCCGGTCCCGGTCCGGTACGGGCGCGACACTGAGGGTTGCGGTCCGTTGCCGGACATGAAAAAAGACAGAAAAAAAAAAATTTATTCTAAGGAAATAACCAAGGCGCACACACACACACGCACACAGGACTATAAGAATGTTCATCTCAGTATAATTCGTAGCAGTGAAAACTTGGTGAACATCTGATAACTGATTAGCCCAATCATGGTACGCTTGAGTGACAGACTGTCAGGAGATCCTCCGACATCGTCCCCTCGTAGAATGAGAACGAAGGGCTCTATCTACAGAGGACTGTCACCTGAGAAGAAATGTGAGAAGACAGCCTTGCAGTGTGGTCCCACTTTTGTTGGTCCTAAACACACAGACAGATACGCACAGAAGAACTTCCGAATGGCTCTGCCCCCAAATCCCAATAGTGGTTTTCTCTGGGCCATGGATTATGGGAGATTTTACTTTTCTTCTTTAAACTATTCTTTATTTTTCAAAGTTTCTACGAAGCACAGAAATACATAAACAACCAACCAGAAATACTTGTTACTTTTCAAGGTTCGTAGGGGGTCCCCAAGACCAGGTGTGCCCCCATAGGAAATGCCAGGCACTTTCCAACTGGGTCTCACAGTGAACTCTTCTCTGTAGGACCAGAAAATCTACATCTACAGCCTCAAGGGCATGTGCCCCCTAAACACACCCCAGCAGGCCCTGGACACTCCAGCTGTCGTCACCTGCTTCTTGGCAGTGCCTATTATTAAAAAGGTAGGTGAGGGGGCAGCTGGGTGTGCAGGTCGCTGTCCCCACCCTGTTCAGGGGTCTCCTAGCTGGGAACAGCCCGAGGCTGTGTCAGGGGTGGGATGGAGAGCAGAGCCACACCCTCAGAACACTTGGCCCAGGTCACAGCCTTAGAGAGACAGGCAGGAGGAAAGGTCCCATCAGACCAGGGCCTTCATTAGTGCCTTCTAGAGGAGAGAGCCTGCTGTCCACGTGCACACGCCACAGCCCCTGATTCAGATGAAGTGTTAGTTGGTGTGGACGGTGCAGGTGGGCAGCTGTGTGTGTGCCCTTCCCTCCTGGATATTAGTGGCATCAGGAGCCTCTTCCCCACCTGCTGGGGCCAGCGCCTGCCCACGGCCACTCAGTCACCAGGTCCTGGCAGGTCCTGCTCCCAGCCCATGTCGGGCAGGTGGCTCCCATCTCTCTCTCTCTGCCTCCTCACCAGAGCTGCCTGTCTGCCCCAGACCTCGGTCCCTCTTTGTCCAGTGTGTCCCAGCAGATGCATGTCCTCAATCTCCCCACCCTGATCTTGCTAAATGAAACCCCCCAGTGGAGCTCTCCCCAGCCTGGGGCCCAGCCAGCTCCGGCACACCTTGGGATTAGACTCGGCCTCCACAGGGCTGGCGAGGCTGTCCCCCCGCTGGCCCCTGCACCCCACATAACCACACCTTGTGCTGGGCCCTCACCGTCCTAGCCTCACCAGGAGTAGCCCTTCCACACACACCTCTTCCAGACCTCCTCCCATTCGGTCCTCAAGATCAAGGGTTGTGACCCCTTGTCTGAGAAGCTGCCCTTGCACAGGAGGCAGCTTCCCAGCTCTCCCAGGCCCCACAGCGCTCCCAGAACCCAGGTGCTGTTCAGACACTTCTGGTTTGTCTGCTTGTTTGTGCAGCAGGCACACCTGTAAATGCACAAGTAAAAGCACTTACTAGTGTGGCTTTGTCAAAATGTACTGACTGTCATCATCCAGTTCCAGTCTGTCCACCTGGAAAATGGGAATAATAAGAGATGGTGAGATGGATCTCTGGACCTAACGTACCCAGAGCTCTAGGCCAGTGCACTTGGTAACTGTGAACGATATTATTACTTTCTGACAGTCCCAAAGTATATGAGCTCTTCCCTTCACCCTTCTCCAGTTTCATTTCTTTAAAAAAAAAAGTTAGAGTCATTTATGATCATGGCTCCACGGGTGCGGTTGGGAAGCTCAGGTTGGGCAGCTTGGGACCCGACCTACAGAGCGCAGGAGAACATGACACAAAGCGTTATTGAAGGCCACTGCTGGCCAGAACCCCTGAGTCAAGGTACCACCTCCCGCATGACCAGAGGGAATAAAGCCGGCTCTGTGCAGAGCCTCCTGTGCGGGGCGCCTGCCCCCGAGGAGGCTGTCCTGCCCGTGGCCATGCAGGGCAGACCCTGCATTCTTGCACGGGCGGGCACGTTCACACCCAGCCCTGGCTGGGGCCCGAGCTGGGACTCCAGAGGGAGACTTTGAGCCTATTTGCCTTGGCTGCTTTCTTTGCCTGGAATCCTGAAGATAGATTTTGATAAATTTTCATAGTGCTTGTTGCCCTGGATGTTATGCCAGAGGCTGGTCACTCCAATAGTTTGGACAGCCCTCCCTCCTGAGTTCCCCTAACCCCCCAGGCTGGCACAGGCCCGACTCTGGCTTTGTTCTGCAGAACGCTTCCTGCCCCTGTCCCAGCCCCAGCCCAACCTGGGCATCCAGGCTGGGAATATGTGCTCTGTTCCCAGCTCTGCCCTGGGGAGGCCTGGCTGGGCCCCGCATTCAGCACTGTCCCTGCAGCTTTGGCTTCTGCCTGGTGACCCCTGGTGGCTATAGAAGAGCTCATCCTTCATTGTGGGGTGGCGGGTGCACCAAGCACCCCATCAATGTCAGCCGGACCTCAAGCATTTCAGAGTGAAAGTCGTAAGCTGGGAGTGTGGTTACAGTGGGCCAACGTGTGCCTCCAGGAGAGGGTTGAGTTGCAAGTGATTCCTTCTAGAATGGGTTCAGCAAACACACAGTGTCCATTTGAAGCAGAAAACTGTGTGGAGTCACAGAGCCACAAAAATGAACGAGACTCAGCCCTTCCCTGTGCCAGGCCAGTGCCCAGGGTACAGGTGTGGGCACCGGGACCCTGCAGCTGCTGTCACATGAACAGCAGTGCTTGTGGGAAGGAGGGCACCATGTCCCGCCCTTGTTACCTTGAGCAGAAAGCATTTCCCTATTGCTGGTGCTGCAAGAAGCCAGCCCGAGCAGAGGCAGGCTATGTGGTCCAGGTGACACACGCTCTCGCTTGGTGCCATGGGCCCTGCTCCTCCCTGACACACCCCTTTCCTTACAGCAGGGAGGTGGGTGCAGCTCTGCTGGGCCTGGGCTGCCCCTCCTTTGAGAGCTGGCCCAGAAGCTCCCACTCGCAGCCCCGGCCTTTGCAAGAACGTTGTGGGTGGGAAGCACGTGCCTGCCTGGCGTGCCTGGAGATGAGCCTTGTGCCCGCTGATTCTCTCCTGGAGTGCGTGAGATGGGGGCATAACGTGTCCCTGTCTCCCTTCTGCAGAATTGCTACCTGGTGCTGGCAGGCCTAGCCGACGGGCTTGTGGCTGTGTTTCCTGTGGTGCGGGGCTCCCCAAACGACAGCTGCTCCTACCTGTGCTCACACACGGCCAACAGGTCCAAGTTCGGCATCCCAGACGAAGATGCGCGGCAGAACCCCTACCCGGTGAAGGCCATGGAGGTGGTCAACAGCGGCTCTGAGGTCTGGTACAGCAATGGGCCAGGCCTTCTGGTCATCGATTGTGCTACCCTGGAGATCTGCAGGCGGCTGGAGCCCTACTCGGCCCCTTCAGTGATCGTGTCTGTCGTGTGCAGCTCTGATTGCAGGGGGGAGGAGGTGGTCTGGTGCCTGGATGACAGGACCAACTCCTTATTGATGTACCATTCAGCCACCTATCAGCCGTGCGCCTGGTACTTCTGTGGGGACCCCAGCCCCCTCAGGGACATGTTTCCCATGCGGCCCTCAGGCCTGGAACCCCCAGCCAGCCACGTAGCCAACCCAAAGGAGCCCGATAGGGACTGCATTGCAGACGTGAGCATCATATACAGTGAGGAGCTGGGCACGCAGATCTTGACCCACCAGGACTCACTGACCGACTACTGCTCCATGTCCTCCTATTCCTCGTCCCCATCCCACCGAGCTGGCAGGGTCCCCTCCAGTTTGCCCAGCTCCCCAGCAAGTTCTTCCTGCATGCCTTTCTCCAACTGCGAGGACTCGGACAGGCTGCATGAGACCAGCACTGCCTCCGACAGGTCTGAGCACGATCTGACCCTTGTGGACGGGGACACGTTCAGCCAGCACCTGCAGGCCATGAAGGTTCTTGCCGTGAAAGACCTCATTTGGGTCCCCAGGTAGGTTTCCCGACGGCAGGGGCAGCGTCCTGGTTTTGCTCACTGCCCTTTCTTTGGGGGCAGAGTGAGGGGAACCCTATTGCTTCCCTTTCCAAGAGGGCTTTGCTCCCTGGATTCTGAAATCTGGAGTGACCTCTTTAGCAAATCTAAGAATGGCCACACTAAAGCTCACCTGCTGGCCAGAGCTTAAGGTAGCACAAAAGGAGGAGAGCCACGGTCACCTGTGATTAAGTGTCCGACTAGAAAGTCCTTCTCTGCCTCAGGCTACACCCTCTCCGTAATGTAATCCGTTAGCAGAGACTGCACACTTGTTACCTACCCGCCTGCCTTTCTTCAGCCAGTCCCCCTAGAGAGCACAGCCTGGACAAAAACACTTCCCCTTCTCGGTGTTGGTTTCTCAGGCGCGGTGGAGATGTTATCATCATTGGCCTGGAGAAGGACTCAGGCGCCCAGCGGGGCCGAGTCATCGCTGTCCTGAAAGCCCGGGAGCTGACTGCGCATGGGTAAGACTGAGGGAGTGGCCCCTTAGGATCAGAGGAGGGGAGCCGCATGGGTACTCATGGCACCACTGCCACATCCTGCACCATGGCCTTGCTGCCTTTCTGTTCTCACAAATGTCAACATCCACCAACGTGGCCATAAGGCAAAGTAAGAACAAGATGGGACCCTCCAGGTAGCTCCTATGGGCTCAGCAAAATCCACAGGCCAAGGCTGCCTATTTCTCAGATCCCCAGTGCACCTGTAGACCAAGTGCCTGACCCAGGATATGCTCCAGGGCCAGAGTTTAGCTGCAGCAGAAATGGGGGTCCATCCAAGTGATTCACCATCCTTCCTGCCAAGCAGGAGAGCCCAGCCCAAGGTGCCCCACCTGCCCCTACAGCACCAGGTGGGGCCAAGCAACACAGGCATGCTCCTGGCCATTCCCAAGCCTGGGGGTCTGGCTCCTGCCCTTCCCAGGCTCAGGCATGGCTTCATACTCATGTGTGGGTGGACACCACCGGGAGGCATGCCAGCCTCCACTGTGGGGTGTGCCAGGCAGGGCAGCCCTCCCAGGCCACATCTATGTAGCTGGGGAGATGGGAGGCTGGCATCAGGCCACAGTTCCTAACATGTTTACACCCCTCCCTTTGACTACCAAGCCCCACACAGTAAATCTTCCATATGAAGAGCCCCTCAACTCAGATGCATGTGTGCGTGTGCGCATGTGTGCATGTGTATACTCTGTAGCACTTCCACTTCCTACCAGGCCCATTTCTACGCAGCGCAAATCATCACCTGTCCCCAGACAACTGGGTTTCTATCCATCTGGAGCATAAGGGGCTGGAGAAATCCCATTCGGCCTGTTTCTCCCAGAACAGGACATGACCATGGCAGTGCCACTCTCTTGCCGGCTAGCACTGAGCTTTCTCAGTGAGTCCCAGGGCTAGTGACACTTGCTCTGTGCGTGCTTCTTCATCTGGGTTTGCTCCTGAGCCTGGCTGAGTTTATGAATGGCAGCCTTGAGCTGAAGTAGCTCCCGGCTTGCAGATCAGGCTTCTGGAACAAATGGGTCTGTAGAACCCAGGTGGGTTGACTGTGGCATGCTTGTCATTAGTGTCCCTTAATCTTTACCTCGTGTTTTTCCTATTCATGCCCCAAAGCCAGGTCTTACCAAGAGCCAAGTATACTCACTATACAGAGGAAGAGGTCCAGGAGGTCAACTGAAAGGAAGGCCCTGGCAAGGCCATGAGAGTCAGAGGCCTCTGGACATCCTGGCTTATAGGATTGCCTCGGTGCCAGGCAGGGCGTGCACACTGGTAACAGAAGGAGGAGGTGCAAATAGTACCTGCTTAGAGGCGGGCTGTCAGCTCTGCAGAGGCATAGCCAGGGCAGGAGACCACAGGGAGCCCTCCACCATGGCCCAGAAGGAAACCTGTAGTGCACCCACAGATGTGCAGAACAGTCCACAGCCTCAAACAAATGTAACTATTTATGACTTTGGGGCAGCAGGTGTTCTGCCTGCAGGGTAATAAGTGACCCCGTATTCCCTCAGTGTGTGGAAACAGAGTGGAAGCAGCAGCTCACTGAGCTTAGGGCGAGGGGATTGAGTTCACGCTTCGGCACGGCCATAGGCCGTTCAGCAGCAGGAATTCAGGCCAGTGGTATCGTCTGGACATTTTGGGGTCTGAGGCAAGGTTTGGAGGATGTCTGCTGGGAAGCACGAGTGACTTTCCAGGGAGTCAGGCCATTACAGACAGTGCCCATGAGTGTCAGTCGGTGCCCCCAGCCCTCTGTCAGACTTTACCAGGCCTTGGCCTGCAGCTGGGCCCCCATGAGAAGCAGGATATCCCAGGGCCAGGCTGAGATGCGCAACCCCACTTAGGTGCAGGGTGAGGGTCCCAGCCCCAACCGAGTGGGGACCACTGTGGGTTTTCTCAGACCCCTTCTCTCTGCAGAGTGCTGGTGGATGCGGCTGTGGTGGCAAAGGACACTGTTGTGTGTGGCTTTGAAAACGAAAACACCGAGTGGTGCCTGGCTGTCTGGAGGGGCTGGGGTGCCAGGGAGTTTGACATTTTCTACCAGTCCTACGAGGAGCTGGGCCGGCTGGAGGCTTGCACACGGAAGAGGAGGTGATTCCTGTGGAATGACTGTCACAAGGGGCTGGCCAGCTCTCCCCTCCACGGACCCAGGAGATGGACCGAGTTCTCCCCTGAACCCCTTGCTGCTACAAAGTGCTGAGAAGTGACCAGCCTGCCGGTGGTTTGGGGGTTCTCCAGGGCAGAATTACCTGAGCATCCCATCCCCCTTTGCTGGCTTTACAGTTCCAGGGAAGACAGTGGCTCCTCCTGCCTCCTCCAGCTTCCGGGAGCAGGGGGTGGGGACCCCATTCTGGGCTGGGTCCCACAAAGGGGGGCTGGGCCTTCCTGGTATAAAGGACCTACCCGTTTTCATTCCCAGGCCTAGGATGGAATTACACTAGAGGCTCTCAGTTGGGAAGCAGTTTGGGGCAGGGCCGGGAAGGTCATGACCCCTTTCCCTTCCCCCCAGGACCCCAGGCTCTTAGCACATTTCACAAGCTCCTGAATCCCCAAGGCCCAGGGCTGGCCCAGGCAAGCAAAGATCAGATGTCTCCCTGCTCAGGAAAGTCTCTGTGTGAGAAACCCCCAGAACGACCCTGAGTGAAGAGGAGTGTTGCCCAACCCAGGAATGAATGGGTTCCTTTAAGTGGCACAGCCGGAAAGCCCAGAGGCACAGAGCGCGAGAGTCGCTGCTCAGCCTTAACGTCCTTCTGCTGCCTACAAAGGGAAGGAGAAACTCAATCAGCGGGACTCGAGAGAGGGCTTGTGTTTATAGCTCTATAAAATAAACTTGGACTCAGCTGGAGCACAAGCCCTGTTTGTTTGCACATAATAATCTTGTTTATCGCTTTAACAAATTAAGTAATATCTCAGCAGTTAGGCCTCTGGTTGTGAAATCACATCATATGGGGCTTATACCAAATTATGTATTTGCTAAACATTCACTGCACACATATACAACAGAGTACAAAATGTGAAGTTTTTAGCAGGATTTATGTACAACAGCAAGCACTTTTATAAGACATGTACACACACACATGTGCACACATTAACACACATGCACACACGTGTGCGCACATATCCACATCTCTGCAAAGTGTTACCATTTGAGGCTGCTTAACCCAGAACAGGAGTTTGAATGTAAGATCATACTCAGCTCACGTTGTTGACCCTTTTCTAAAATTAAATTATAAAAATCAAACTTCAGATTTACTGGAGTGTGCAAGCAGATGTTCCTTTTATCTGAAAATAAACAGGCCCCACAGGAATGAAGCTGTGGCCTGTCTGTTGAGTGTTTGGGTTAAAAGCATAGGCTCAGTCCCTCCCAGGTCCACTCACTGCCTGGGGTGGGAATGGATGCCCCCTCGGCCCTCCGTGCCAGCGTGCAGGCTGCCCAGAGCAGTTTCAGTGGGTAGAGATGGCCACGCATATCAGCCATGGGCCTGGGGGCCAAGTCCCAGGGGCCAAGAGTCTGTGCCTCCTGCCCATTGCCCACCACTCTCCTGCCCTGGCCCCTCAGCAGGGCCTTCGGGGTCACTGCTCCGCTTCTCCTCATCCTGGTGCCCTACAGCTGCCCAGTTTGCCCCGCAAATGCAACCCAGGCCCTGTCCATCTCCTGCAGCCAAACTGCTTTGCCAGCCCCAGGCTCCCCCATCCAGTCCAGGCCCTCATTAGACCTCACCTCCCCCTGCCCCTAGGCAAAACCTGCGTGAGAGTCTCACTGGTTCAGCCAGGGGAACTCTACACCACAGAGTCCAGATGGGAAATGGTTAATGAACTTGCCTATGTAAAAATTAGAAACTTCCATAGAAAAATTACCAGAGTCCAAAGGTGGACAATCAACTGGGAAAAAATATTTGTGACGCAAATGAGAGACAGTAGCTCATTTGTCCTGTATACAGAGAATTTGTTCTTATCAGTGAGAAAGAGAAAACCCAATGTGAAAGCGGGTACAGGGCACGAGCTGCGAGGAAACACGTCCCGGACACACCAGCACTCAACCTCACTCAGCCCCGGGAAACAGTCGTAAGCATGGCAATATGCGCCATCTTTTGTCCACGTGCTGGCAAGGAAGGAACAGCAGTGTTTCCTGAACACCTACTATGTGTCACACACTGTCACCAGGACACAGTGGTAATCAAACCAAAAAGAATCCTGCTTTGAGCAGCTCACTTCTAGTGGGTGGTGGCAATGAACACACAAATGAGATGATAGAGAGAGGAGACCATTAAGTGGGGCAATTGGGAGCGAGTGGCTGAGGGGCCTGCAACACTCAAGGAGGCCAGGGATGGCCTTCAGGGGGAGGTGCAGTCTGAGGTTCATGTGGAGATCTGCAGGCACCAGGTGGGCGGGCCGTGCGTGCAAAGGCCCTGTGGTGGAGTCAGTTGCAGGGTTGGAGGGACAGACAAGTAGCTGGTACAGCTGCAGTGTTGCAAGGGAGCTCAGTGCCAGCTGACACAGAATCACAGGCCTTCGTCTTCATGGACACGACTGGCAGTTTTGAGCAGAAGTATTAGATGATCTAATTGTCTTTAAAAATCACTTTGCTGATGGGCCGGCCCGGTGGCCCACTGCTGCAGTGCGCCTCTTGGGAGTGGGGCGGCGCTCCTGCCGAGGGTTCGGATCCCACATACAGACCGGTTCCTGCTCACTGGCTGAGCGGGGTGCAGGCGCGACACCGAGGGTTGCGATCCCGTTGCCGGTCCCGGTCTGGTGCGGGCGCGACACTTAGGGTTGCGATCCGTTGCCGGACACGAAAAAAGACAAAAAAAAATCACTTTGCTGAGTGGAGGATGGACTAAAGGGGAGGTATTCTACATCAGGGCCACCCCTTGGAGAGCATTTTGGTTGTATCTACCCAAATTTCAAATGCACAAACCCTTTGACTTAGCAGTTCCACTTAGGTATTTGATCCTGAAATATTTGTGGCAGTGCCCAGAGATACAGAACAAAGATGTTCACTGCAGCATCGCTTATAAGAGCCCCAAACAGGAAACAATCCCATCGAGATCTATCAGGATGGAAGTCATAAAATTCCCACACGTGCAACAGTGCAATACTCTGCAGCACTTCAAAAGAAGGAGGCACTGCTGGCTGTGCTGGTCTGAAATGTTCTCTGAGATATAATAAATGTGCTGTTGCTGTAAAAAGCAACTTGCGGTGTGGCGTGCATCGATTCACCATTTGCATAAAAACATTGTAGAGCTACGCATGTGCACACACGGAAACCGTCCCAAAGGACACCCAAGAACCTGGTAGACGTGGGTTGCCTCTGGGGAGAATTGAGGGCTGACACAGAAGAGCAGGCTCTTAGTTTTACTTTATATTTTCTGCTCTGCTCTTCACTCTGAATCGTATGCATGCCTTTCCTGGATTTTTTTTTTTTTTTCTCCCAGCTGGTCAGTATAGGGATCAGTACTCTTGACCTTAGTGTTGTAAAACACCGTGCTCTAACCAATTGAGCTAACCAGCCAGCTTGCATGCTTTTTAATGGAGGTAATCCAGGGTGAGAGGTACTTCTCCCCTGCTCCCCAGGAAGGACATGCCTCCCCTTGGTCTCCAGAGGTAATGGGGAGTCCCCCCTGTCCCCTCTCCTATGTGGGTGCCTGACCCCATGGTCATGGCTGACCCAGGACCACCCTGACTGTTTTTAGGTTGCAGGCAGAGAGCCCAGGTGAGGTAGATGTGCACAGCAGGGGGCAGGTATGAGGATGGTCAGCCAAGGTCAATCAGCTCTGACCCTGGTCCACCCTTGCCCTGGAATTAGGAGGGTGGTTGCCCAGTTGGCCTTTCTGATGACTGGTCACCAACTGGGCCACCACCACCTTCCAAAGCCACTTATTACTCAAACCTACAGGGTCTTTGCAATGCCAAAGCCAGCCTCTCTCCCTGCCCAGTGCCTCCAGGGCTGGAGCGTGGGCTGCTATCCCTGTCATTTCTCACGCAGAAAGCACGTGGAGAACCGCAGAGGAGACATGGTGACACAGAAACTCCCCCAAGGCTCAGAGAGACCCGCAAGTTGAAGCACTCCCAGAGAGAGAGCCATGTCTTCTGGCATAACAGGGTCTGGGGCCTCAGACTCTCCGCACCTCTAAATGCCTAACGATATTTCCCATCCAAGGCAGGACCAGTCGGTCTGGGGAGAAATGGAGCAGGGTGTTCTAGTTATGACAGCAATCACTGTGGCAGAAACTGCTGGTTGCACCCCCTCCCTTCTGCTCAGTAACTCACCCCAATTTTGCTGGTGCATCATTTCCCAGCCACCCTTGGAGGTAAGTAGAGGCGGGTCTGGCACTGAGCTCCAGCCAGGGGCTATGTGGACGGTGTCGAGTAGGGCTTTGGGGAAGTGCCAGCAAAGGGGCCGACTGAGCAGGAGCCCCGAAGGCCCTGTCCCCAGCCTCCCTCTTCCTTGTGGGAACATGAGGGCCAAGAGGACCCTGGGACAATAATGGAGGACAGCCCACCACGGCCGGTCTGGCTGCCAGCCTCCAGGCTTCTCACAACCTCATGGAAAAGGGAACACACCACTTCCTGTTTGAGCCAGGATTTTTCAGATCTCTGTTAACCAGCAGCCAGACACATTCCTAAAATGTTCAGATACGTTTTCCATCAGCCCAACCGGGGCACTGAGAGCTAGCGAATGAGCTGGCCCTAACACACTTCCACTCAAGTTCAGGCAGAGGCCCAGAGCTTACTTCTGCGTCATGAGAACCGAGTGTGGTGTGGTCCAAGGTGCTGATCCCCAGGGCAGCAAGCAGTCATTTCACAGCACAGCACTGTTACAAAAAGGTCCAGGGTTTCAACCTGGTCACTCACTCAGAGGCCAGTACTTGGGGTGTGGGCTTTGATGTCCTGCAAATCTCAACCCTTGACCCCGGGCAGGCTGCCCAACTCTGCAGGCCTGGTTTCTCCTCTGTGAAACAGCCATGACGATTCATGATGATCCATCAGGATCAGCACAGGGACAAAGAGAGATCGTGTATGTGACAGCCCCGTGCCCAGGGTCAGAACCCCCTCCCTCCCGCCTCCCAGCCATGACGTTCTCTCCTCTGCCTGGGAAGGCACCAGGGGGAGCACAGGATCGTCCCTGAGAGCCACTTGGGGAAACGCCAGCGGTCCTGTTGCCTGAAACGTCACAACTTTAGGAAAAAAATGTTTTCTGAAATATCAGGAAGACGTTTACTTACCCCTTCACTAGAGAATTGAGTTAGGGTGTAGCGCATGTAAGAATAAGTGAAAGCTGATTGATTATTGTAATAAGACGTCAGGAATGTTTAGGAGTCCCATTTTGGAACACGCCTTTTAAAATACGAAATAGGAGTAACGATTGGCATGCAAATAAAATACATTTCCACCTTGTCATTGGTGGCTTCTGCCATACCCAGGCTGTCCCCGAGACTCTTCACCATCTGGGCCTTCGGTCAGTCGGTCGGCAGGTGGGGAGAGGCCGTGTGACAAGTGCCGGCAAAGTGCTGAGTGGAAGGGAAGCCATTGCCTCCCACAGGCGGGAGCCCTGCATTCCTGTGTGGGATGACCCCGCCGCAGGACGCCCCTTCCCTCTGACCTAGGCCCTGAGCATGAGCTGGTGGTTGCTGGGTCAGCCTGGATCCTAGAGAGATGACCAGAGCATGCAGACCACCTGCCATGGACATGGATGGAGAGCAAGAAGTAAAGCCTGTGGAGGGGGACACTGGAATTTGGGAGTCCCATCACCTGAGCTCACCTGGCCCATCCTGAGTGGCAGGTGACCCTCACACACCACCAAGCCCCGACACCGTGCGCCACCCAGCACTCACACACGGTCTCGTGCCCTTGGCAGCAGGCTCCGCGGAGCTGTCCCCCTGCTCTGTAAAGATGGATGGCCCCAGCTCTGCCTCCCCAAGCCTGCGAGCTCCTCAAGGGAAATGACAGAGAGGACAGGTCTTAATGGACAAAGGAGTCTCATCCCAAAAGAAAGGTGGGGCTGGCAGGGGGACAGCAACCTAACATGTGAAATAGGAAACATCCACATGAACTCATAACTTGTGCTGCAGAAGGAGACCAAGAAATAGGAGCAGTGGTTGCCCCTGGGGAGGGGAGTCAGATGGCTAGGATGGACTTTTCTTATCACGAGTATTATTTAATCAATACATCATCTCACCCCAGTTAGACTGGCTATTACCAAAAAGACAGAGTAACAAATGCTTGTGTGGATGTGGAGAAAAGGGAGCCCTCCTACACTGTTGATGGGACTGTAAATTGGTGCAGCCACTATGGAAAATGGTATGGAAGGTCCTCAAACAAATAAAGATAGAACTACCATACGATCCAGCAATCCCACTGCTGGGTATATACACAAAGGAATGGAAATCATCATGTCTTGGTGATACCTGCCCTCCCATGTTTATTGCAGCTCTATTTACAATAAACAAAAGTCGGAACCAAAGTAAACGTCCATCCATGGACAACTGGATAAGGAAAATGTGATATATACACAATGGAATACTACTCAGCAATAAAAAAGAATGATATTCTGCCATTTGCATCAACATGGATGAACTTAGAGAAAATCATATTAAGTGAAATGAGCCAGGCACTGAAAGAAATACCACATGTCCTCACTCATAAGTGGAAGCTAAGAAATAAATAAAATTTAGAAAAGAATAAAAGACAGATACAACGATCACAATGATACGTTGAACTTTCAAAAGGAGAGAACAGAACTGAGGCCACCAGAGGTGGGCAAGGGAGAGGGGGAGAGGAGGTCATTGAGAAATTGGTAAATGGCCACAAAAAATGATTACATTGTGTAATGTTGAGTATACTGATTATCCTGATTTGAGCATTGCATATTGCACACAGGTAGTGATATTCAACATGGTACCCCACAGATATGTGCAATCAATTATGTTTCAATAAAAAATTTTTTTAAAAAGTAAATAGAAATTAATATATAATATCATCAAAAATATTCTGTCATTAGGGCCGGCCCCGTGGCGCACTCGGGAGAGTGCGGCGCTGGGAACGCAGCGACGCTCCCGCCGCGGGTTCGGATCCTATATAGGAGTGGCCGGTGCGCTCACTGGCTGAGCGCGGTGCGGGCGACACCATGCCAAGGGTTGCGATCCCCTTACCGGTCACGAAAAAGACAAAAAAAAAAAAATTCTGTCATTAAAAGTGGCCTAGAGAGTAGCACCAATACTCACATACTCCCCTAGCTCGTAGATCTGGAACCTACTGCTTCTCTCCACTGGAGCAAAGCT
This sequence comes from Galeopterus variegatus, assembly GCF_000696425.1. Lineage (NCBI taxonomy): Eukaryota > Metazoa > Chordata > Mammalia > Dermoptera > Cynocephalidae > Galeopterus > Galeopterus variegatus. Next base: position 443,104 of record NW_007726147.1, read on the forward strand.
GGACAACATGCACACGCACACTCAAAACACACACACAGCTACACATGTACCACACACATAAGCATTCACAACATATACACACATATACATACAGACACACATGATTTAGACTGAGCCTGGAACGGGCTGGATATTCAAGGATTTCAGGAGCAGTGTTCAAAGGGCAGAGCCACTTTAAAGGGGTTCGCTTTGGCTGAGTTGCAATGATTTGTTAACTGGTAAACTGAAATCATACCAGTTGTAAAAAGTTGCAATAATACCAAAAAAAGAAGTTATTATGAAGCAGATAGATGGTAGTTGTAATTTAAAAGGAGGTTAGATCTCATAGTGTGTACATAATTTGTAATTGCTTTTAATGACTAGAGAAGTGTTCACATAATGGGTAATTGTTCCTTCCAGTAAATGTATAATCTGGCTTACAAAACACGTTTTTTATCTGTGTAAGAAGGAAAATATGAGTGCAGGGAAAAGATCTTGGAAGGGGAAGGAGCTGTCACTCTGATGGCCATCCTGACGACCAGCTAGAAAGAGGGCCAGCAGCGAGTGGCCGGCAGGTGCAGAGAAGCTGCTGTCCCGAGCTGGTCCTGAGACAGTGAGCACCCTGCACACATCCACGTCCTCCCAGCCCGGGACAGGACCCTCAAGTTGGCCCACTTAGCAGATGTTAATGAGATACGTTTCCAAACCAGGTCAATAGATCATGCGGAAGGGACAAATGAAAGTTAAAGAATGCTTCACTTCTGGGGTGGACACCAGACTGCAAAAGAACTCAAAGCTTCAAGAAAAGCTTGAGCTTCAAAAGTCCTACAGGTGCATTAAGTGAACTCTTCACACAGAAAGGACCCTCAGCTGGATGCCTGGGCATGGCTTTCAGTCACATTGGGAGGAGAAGCTGGGAGCCCTGCCCCATGAGAACCGTCCGTACCCCAGGCCCTGAGTCCTCAGCCCTTATTCAGTCACATCGAGCCCTTGTCTCTCTTCCTAGGGTCTGGAAAGGTCATTGCAACTCTAGGAAGGCTGAGACCTGGGAGAACTATGAATATCAGTAGAAATCTAGTGAGGGGTAAGGAAGAAAGATGGGACTCTAAGGCTTCAGCATCGAGGTCAGCTCTGGAGTGAGCACTCAGTTACGTAAGTGACACAGCATTTTAGATGTGTTTTGTCTGTTTCTTAGAAAGCACTGAAGATGGTCTAATACTGTAGACTTTGATTTTAATTAAATGTTTACAAGCAGAATTCAATACAAATTTTAAATTAATGTTTAATTGGGAAATTGTAAAAACTCAGCAGTTATATATTGGACGCATAAGCAGTGTGTTAGTGTTTAGAGACTGGTTGCTGTTTCACGTTTAGTGAAAATGATCCATAAGCCTGATAACTGGGGCAGCAACAGTGTACAGGCAGTGATGCGTGAGCCCACCAGCATCCCACAGCCTGGCACCCAGGGATGTCATGTTAACCGAAGGCAGAGGGAGACAGCAATGGAGATGCTTCAGGTTTGCTGGCCAAAAGCACTGGAATGTCCTCATCTCCCGACCTAGGGGCCAGAAAGATCCAGAGGAGAATGGCATACTATTCCTTCTTTTTCCAAAGGGCAAATCCACCCTACTCCAGACTAGACACCCTCCTCCCCTGAACCCCACAGAGTTGAACTCACCCAGAAACCCAGAGAACCCAGAGAGGTCTGAGTGATGGAGAGAGAGCCGCACAGGAGCCTGGCCTGACACACCTGTGTGATTCTGCAGAGCAAAGCTCAGGGGGCAGGACATGCCAGCCACTCTCTGGGAGGCTAGGGACGGCCAGCACCATCCCAGAGCCTCAAAGCCTCCCCTTCCCCATCCCCGGGGCTGCAGAGCAGAGACCCCTGCCAGAAGCCCACAGTCAGGCACTGGGGTCCATTTGCAGGGCCCATGATTTTTAACATGGAGATCTTAATGCCTGTCAGGGTGAAGGCGGGGTGGAGGAAAGCCATTTCTCACATTGCTGTTGCCCAGACGCCTGTCACCTCTCTTGCCCACAGGAAGCCTGGACTCTGGAAATTCCCCTTCACTTGCCCTAGGTTCCTCTCCACATTCCATAAGCCCCTTTCCCAGGCAAGGACGTAAGGGGGCATCTAGAGAGAGACGGGCTACGTGGACCCCCAGGACTTCCCAAGTAGAAGCTAGCTCCTAGCTGCCCAAATTTCATGTTGCAGCAAGTCCAGAATCACTGTTTGGAATTATTTCTATCCCCCGTATCAGTCTGCTTGGGCTGCCATAATAAAATATCATACATGGTGTGGTTTAAACAATAGCAAAGTATTTCTCACCGTTCTGGAGGTTTGAAGTCCGAGATCAAGGTGTCGGCAGGATTGGCTTCTCCTGAGGCCTCTCTCCTTGGCTTGCAGATGGCACCCTCTGGCTGTCCTCACATGGTCTTCTCTCTGTGCATGCGCCACTCTGGCCTCTCTGTGTGTCCTTATCTCCTATTCTTATAAGGACACCAGTCGGATTGGACTAGGGCCCACCCTGACAACCTAATTTTAACTTAATCACCTCTTTAAAGACCTTACTCCCCAATATAGTCACATTCTGAAGTACGTTACTGAGGGTTAGGGCTTCAACATATGAATTTGGGGGTACACAATTCAGTCCATAACACCCTCCTTATTCCAACAGCTCTATGGTGACTTCTGTGGAGCATGAAAACAGCCAGAGAGCATGCCCTACGATGACAGCAAATGGATGCTATTGTAGGCGAACACTTAAAGGCAAGGCAAGGCCCTCGTAATACACTAAGTGAAACAGGGAGGCCTCAACATTCATGGTGATAAGAAATGCACGTACAGTATTTTATAAATGTGTAGATGAAAAGGCTAGAAGAACATAGACCAAAATGTTAATGGTGGCTATTTCTGGCTAATAAGATTTACCACTGAATTTTTTTTTTTTTTCTTTTCCTTCTTGCTTGTCCACATTATTTCTTTTGCAATAGGAAAAAAAAGTCAGTTATAAAAATATTTGCTTTTAATTACTATAAAATTACTATTGGACCTAAGAATGCACATCCTTGTTGTGACTGGTTCCCTTTGGGACACTCAGCATCCTAGCAGCCAATGCCAAAGAAAGTACCTTTTTCAGTTACCCAACGCTGTGGTTTGAATGTCCCCTCCAAAACTCATGTGCAAGCTTAATCCACAATGTGGCAGTGTTGAGAGGTGGGGGCTTTGGGAGGTGATTGGATCATGAGAGCTCTGCCCCCATGTATAGCTTAACCTATTCATGGATTAATGGATTAATGGGTTATCATGGGAGTGGAACTAGTGGCTTTATAAGAAGAGGAAGAGAGACCGGAGCTAGCACGTTAGCAGGCTCAGCCCCACCTGTGATGCCCTGTGCCTCCCAAGGAACTCTGCATATAGAGTCCCCACCAGGAGGAAGGCCCTCACCTGATGCGCCCTCTGACCTGGGACTTCCCAGCCATGGAACTATAAGAAATAAATTCCATTTCTTTATAGATTAGCCAGTTTCAGGTATTCTGTTATAAGCAACAGAAAAACTGGCAAGACACCCAATTCCCAGAATCCAGAAACAATGCATTATCCAAGTGAAGTAAAATCACCTTGCTCCTCCCAAGCTGGGCAGGAATCTCCTCTTTCCTGGGGGGTCAGGGGTGCACAGGGGACATTCTGAGGTGTAGGGACTGGTGCCCCTGCCGTGACACAGCAACAATTTCCTGGGGGTGACTCTCCTAGCTGCCACAGGCGAGGCAGCTGCCACCCCACCCCTCACAGCCCAAGTGAGTGTTGGCCCTTGAGGGCCCATAGCACGGGGCCCAGGTCTCAGAAGGATCCAGGGCCACTGGAAAACCTAGAAGGGGGTGTGCACGTCCTCCCACCCCACCTCCTGGAGCCCAGTTTCCACACGAGGGAGAGGCTGGGCACAGTGAGTGCCGCGCCTCTGACAAGCACCGAGGCGTCCATCCAGCAACACTGGCCTGATGCAGACCACCCGGCCAGCTGGCCGCAGCTTCTCTCAGCATCTGGGGCTGGCCTGAGCTGGACCTCTAGTTGCATCATCGTTTCCATGGAAACGTGTGTTTTGGATCATTCCCACCCAGAATTCACCTGTCTGTGACCAACAAAGGACTAAGGGGCAGGACCCAGACTCACGGCCACCCCTCTGTCTTCTCCTCAACTGAGCACTCTCAGGAGGCACATGGTAAATTCTGGAGGCCCCATGCAGCTGCTGGTTCTGCTGCCTGGGCTTATAATGTCATCAAATCCCCCTCGACACCTGTCCCCACACGCTCCTCGGCTCCCTTCCTCTGAGTCTCACATTAGTCCAGACACATTGCCCTGAGGCTCCGTCAGCCCTGGGATGTGCCAGAACAACACGAGCTGATCCCAGGAGCCAGGGTCTTGCCAGTGGGACCACAGTGCCCCCAGCCTGTGCCAGGGACCCCCTCCCAAACGAAGCCAGGCTCACGGCACCAGCATTCCATCACCATCCTCTTTCCATGGCCCCTGCTGACGGTCACACTCTTTCTTTAGCCAGATCCACACATAGCAGGCCGCTGTACCCCAGTCCTGAGGCCTCATGGCAACTCTGCTGCATTTGGGGAGTTGGCATGTTCTCCCACAACCCCTACCCTGCCCACCACTCTGTAGCCCTCAGAGCCTCAGCTTCCTCATCAGTAAAATGGGAGGATTAAATGAAGGACCGGCATCAAGGACTTAGCCCAGTGGGACACTTAGCCAGAGCAGCGAACATGCACTCTCGTCTAACCCTAGGGCATCGCCAGCCTGTGTCCTCAGCGGCAAGTGCCTCGCCCTCATCTCCCCACAGCCCTCAAGCGCCCACGCATCACCCAGCTTGACCGTTTTATGATGTTCTTGACAGAACCGAGGCTTGGAGAGGTGAGTGTCTGCCATCTCTCAGTGGGGACAAGCTTGGAAATCTGTTTCTACAGATCCCAGTTGCAACTGCCACTGCAGATCCTGAGTCTGTCCCTCCTGGGCCCCAGCTCTGCCCCTCTCAGGCGTCATCCAGAGCTGCAATTATGTGTGCATGGAGGGGCAGGGCATGCACATAGGGAATCTCCAGGAGAGATTTTCCATGCCCTGGAGGGCTCTGTCTGGCCCCTGCTGTCCAAACACACCCCAGTCCCCGATGAGGATCCTAGACAGCCCGCACTGCAGCCCCGGCTTCCACTGCACTTCCTCCTAGCATGGCCTCTGAGACGCACTGTGTGCTGTGCAGGGCGAGATGACACCTCCCACCAGCTGAGCCCGCCCTCATAACCTCCACCCATACCTGCGTGAGAGATGAGAGGAGAAGGGACGGAGGAGGAGGGCAGGTGAGGTGAGGTAGAAGGAACGAGGAAAGGCCGGCCCGGTGGCGCACTGGATAGTGCGCCGCTTGGGAAGCGCGGCGGCGCTCCCGTCCGAGGGTTCGGATCCCACATACAGACCGGTTCCCGCTCACTGGCTGAGCGAGGTGCGGGAGCAACACCGAGGGTTGCAATCCCGTTGCCGGTCCCTGGTCCGGTACGGGTGCAACAATGAGGGTTGCGATCCGTTGCCGGACACGGAAAAAAGACAAAAGACAAAAAAAAAAAAAGGAATGAGGAAACACGTCCACTTCTGAACTAGCCGCATCAGGTCACCAAAGCCCCAAATCAAGTGCAGCTGGAAAAGTGAAAGTGAATGAACTTATCTGGATTTTATTTATAAAAATGATTTAAATTCGATCTAAATTACACTAGGTGTGTGTTGTCCTCAATGCAAGGATTTTCAATTTTTTAATCTTTTTTTATTATATACTGTAACATAGTTGATTGCACATATCTGTGGGGTACCGTGTTGAATGTCAATACCTGGATCCAATATGTGATACTCAAATCAGGATAATTAGCATATTCAAGATTATACAATGTAATCGGTTTTGGGGGCCCTTTTCCAATTCCTTCCTTACCCTCCTTCCCTTCCTCCTTTTCCACCTGTGGTAAACTCAGTTCTGTTCTCTCCTTTTGAAAGTTCAATGTATCATTGCAATTGTTGTTTCTTTCTCTTTTCTCTTCTCTTTTCTTTTCTTTCTATATACTTGGGTTTTTTTTTAGCTCACGCTTATGAGTGAGGACATGTGGTATTTCTCTTTCTGTGCCCGTCTTATTTCACTTAACGTGATTTTCTCTAAGTCCATCCATGTTGCTGTGAATGGCAGTATATCGTTCTTTTTTATGGCAGAGTAGTATTCCATTCTGTAAATATACCACATTGTCTTTATCCAGTCATCCAACGATGGACATTTAGGTTGGTTTCAATTCTTCACTATTGTAAATACAGCTGTGATAAATGTGGGATGCAGGTATCCCTTCAACATGATTATTTCTATTCCAATGGAATTGCTGGATCATACGGTAGTTCTATCTACAGGTGTTTGAGGAAACTCCATACTCTTTTTCATAATGGCTGCACCAATTTACAGCCCCACCAACAGCGTAGGAGGGTTGGTCTTTCTCTGCATTCTCATCAGCATTTGTTATTCTTTTTTTGATAACAGCCAGTCTAACTGGGGTGAGATGATGTCTCAGTGTCGTTTTGATTTGCATTTCCGTAATGCTAAGTGATGTTGAGCATTTTTTCATGTATCCATTGACCATTTGTATATCTTCCTGAGAAATGCCTGTTCAGCTCCTTTGCCCACTTTTTAATCATGTTATTTGTTTTTTTACTGTGAAGTTGTTTGAGTTCCTTATATATTCTGCATATTAATCCCTTGTCAGATGCGTAGTTTGCAAATATTTTTTCCCAGTCTATAGGTTGTCTTTTTGCTCTGTTAATTGTTTCTTTTGCTGTGCAGAAGCTTTTTGGTTTGATATAATCCCATTCATTTACTTTTCCTTTTGTTGCCTTTGTTTTGGGGGTCATATTCATGAAGTCTTTGCCCAGTCCTACTTCCTGAAGTGTCTCTCCTAAGTTCTCTTTTAGGAGTTTTATAGTTTCAGATCTTATACTTAAGTCTTTAAGCCATTTTGAGTTGATTTTAGTATATGGCAAGAGGTACAGGTCTAGTTTCATTCTTCTACATATGGATGTCCAGTTTTCCCAAAACCATTTATTGAAGAGGTTGTCTTTTCACCAATGAATGTTCTCGATGCCTTTGTCAAAACTCACATGGCTGTAGGTGTATGGGTTAATTTCTGGGTTCTCGGGCCGAGCCCGTGGCGCACTCGGGAGAGTGTGGCGCTGGGAGTGCAGCAGCGCTCCCGCCGTGGGTTCGGATCCTATATGGGGACGACCGGTGCGCTCACAGCACTCACTGGCTGAGCGTGGTGCGGCCGGTCTCAAAAAGGACAAAAAAAAAAATTAATTAAAAAAAATAATAATTTCTGGGTTCTCTATTCTGTTCCATTGGTCTAGGTGTCTGTTTTTATGCCAATACCATGCTATTTTGGTTACTATAGCTTTGTAGTATAATTTGAAGTCAGGTAGTGTTATGCTTTCAGCTTTACTTTTTTTTGCTCAGGATTGCTTTGGCTATTTGGGGTCTTTTTTTTTTTTTTTTTCTATTTTGTGAAGAATGTCATTGGTATTGAATGGGGATTGCTTTGAATTTGTAGATCAATTTAGGTAGCATGGATGTTTTCACAATGTTAATTCTTCCAATCCAAGAGCATGGAATGTCCGTCTATCTTTTTGTGTCCACTTTAATTTCTTTCAACAGTGATTTGTAGTTCTTGTTGTAGAGCTCTTTCACCTCCTTGGTTAAATTTATTCCTAGGTTTTTGGGGTGGTTTATTTTGGGGCAACTATTTTAAATGGACTTTCTTGATTTCTTTTTCTGCTAGTTCATTGTTAGAGTATAATAACACTACTGATTTTTGCATGTTGGTTTTGTATCTTGCAACTTTACTGAAATTGTTTATCAACTCTAAGAGTTTTTTGTAGAGTCTGCAGGGTTTTCTATATATAGGATCATGTCATCTGCAAAAAGGGACAATTTGACTTCATCTTTTCCATTCTGGGTGCCCTTTATTTCTTTTTCTTGCCTGAATGTTCCGGAACTTCCAATACTATGTTTAATAGGAGTGGTGAGAGGGGGCATCCTTGTCTTGTTCCCATTCATCCATTCAGGATGATATTGGCAGTGGTTTTGTCATATATGGCTTTCATTGTTTTGAGATTCTTTCTTTCTATACCTAATTTGCTGAGATTCTTTGTCATGAAGGATGTTGAATTTTGTCAAATGCTTTTTCTGCATCTATTGAGATAATCATATGGTTTTTGTCCTTGATTTTGTTGATGTGGTGTATCACATTTATTGACTTGCATATGTTGAACCATTCTTGAATGTATGGGATGAATCCCACTTGATTGTGGTGTATAATGTTTTTGATGTGTTCCTGTATTCTATTTGCTAATATTTTATTGAGGACTTTTGCATCTATGTTCATCAAAGATATTGGCCTCTAGTTTTCTTTCTTTACTTTATCTTTGTCTGGTTTTGGTATCAGGGTGACTCTGGCCTCATGGAATGAGTTTGGGAGAATGGATTCTGTTTCAATTTTTTGGGACAGTTTGAAGAGAATTGGTATTAATTGCTGTTTAAAGGTTTGGTAGAATTCAGCAATAAAGCCATCTGATCCTGGGATTTTCTTTGCTGGGAGACTGCTGATTACTGCTTCAATCTCATTGCTTGTTATTGGTCTGTTCATGTTTTCAATGTCTTCTTGGTTCAGTCTTGGTAGTTTGTATGTGTCCAAAAATTTCTCCATTTCCTCCAGGTCTTCAAATTTGTTGGCATATAGTTGTTTATAATAGTCTCTAATGATTCTTTGTATTTCTGTGGTATTGGTTGTAATGTCTACTTTTTCAGTTCTAATTTTTTGTTATTTTAGTCTTCACTCTTCTTTTTTTTTTTTTTTTTTTTTTTTTTTTTTTTTTTTTCTTTTTGAGACCAGCCACACTGTGCTCAGCCAGTGAGCACTGTGAGCACACCAGTCATCCCTATATAGGATCCAAACCCACGGCGGGAGCACTGCCATACTCCCAGCGCCACACCCTCCTGAGTGCACCACGGGCTCGGCCCCACTCTTCGTTTTTTAGTTAGCCTCACTAATGGTTCACCTATTTTGTTTATCTTCTCAAAAAATCGACTTTTTGTTTCATTGATCTTTTGTATCATTTTTGGGGTTTCTATTTCATTTAGTTCTGCTCTGATCTTAATTATTTTTTATCTACTAATTTTGGGATTGGATTGCTCTTGTTTTTCTAGTTCTTTGAGGTGTAGCATTAAGTTGTTTATTTGAAATCTTTCTGGTTTTTTGATGTAAGCATTTACTACAATAAACTTCCCTCTTAGTACTGCTTTTGCAGTGTCCCGCAGGTTTTGGTATGATATGTCTTTATTTTCATTAGTTTCAAGAAATTTTTTGATTTCTTGTTTAATGTCTTTTTGGACCCATATGGCATTCAAGAGCATGTTGCTTAATTTCCATGTGTTTGTATAGTTTCCAGAGTTTTGTCTGTTATTGATTTCAAGGTTTAATCCATTGTGGTCTGAGAAGATACTTGAAATGATTTCAATTTTTTAAAATTTGCTGAGGCTTGGGCCAGCCCGGTGGCGAACTCGGTAGAGTGCGGCGGCACTCCCGCTGAGGGTTCAGATCCCATATAGAGACCGGTCCACTCACTGGTTGAGCGTGGTGTGGGCACAACACCGAGGGTTGCGATCCCATTACTGGTCACGAAAAAAAGACAAAAAGGAAAAAAAAAATTTGCCGAGGCTTGATTTGTTACCTAACATGTGGTCTGTCCTAGAGAAGGTTCCATGTGCTGATGAAGAGAATTTATATTTTGTGTTTGCTGGATGAAATGTCCTGTAGATATTTGCCAAGTCCAGTTGGTCTAAAGTGTGTTTTAAATCCTGTGTTTCTCTGTTGATTTGTTGCCTAGATGATCTGTCCAATACTGAGAGAGGGTATCCAGGTCTCCAACTATTATTGTATTTGGGTCTATCTCTTTCCTTAGGTATAATAGTGTTTGCTTTATATATCTGGGTGCTTTGATGTTGGGTGCATATATATCTATGATTGTTATGTCTTCTTTCTAGATAGATCCATTTATCATTATGTAGTGACCTTCTGTGTCTCTTCTTATGGTTTTTGGTTTAAAGTCTATGTTATCCAGTGTAAGAAATAGCTACTCCTGCTCACCTTTTATTTCCATTTGCATATCTTTTCTCATCCCTTCACTCTTTGTGTGTGTCTTTGCAGGTGAGGTGAGTCTCTTGTAGACAGCATATAGTTGGGTCTAACTTTTTAATCCAATCAGCCAGTCCGTGTCTTTTTTTTTTTTTTTTTTTTTTTTTTTTTTTTTTCCTGACCGGTAACGGGA
>NW_007726147.1:453495-569899 GCF_000696425.1 Galeopterus variegatus
CTCACCTTTTATTTCCATTTGCATATCTTTTCTCATCCCTTCACTCTTTGTGTGTGTCTTTGCAGGTGAGGTGAGTCTCTTGTAGACAGCATATAGTTGGGTCTAACTTTTTAATCCCATCAGCCCGTCCGTTTTTTTTTTTTTTTTTTTTTTTGTCTTTTGTCTTTTTTCCTGACCGGTAACGGGATCGCAACCCTCGGTGTCACGCCCCATACCGCGACCGGCAAGGGGATCGCAACCCTTGGTGTTGCGCCCGCATCACGCTCAGCCAGTGAGCGGGGACCGGTCTCCACATGGGACCCGAACCCTCGGAGGGAGCGCCATCGCGCTCCCAAGTGTGCGCCACCGGGCCGGCCCTGGTCCGTGTCTTTTGAGTGGAGAATTTAATCCATTTACATTTAGGGTTGTTACTGAAAGGTTGTCTTATTTCTGGTATATTATTATTTTCATTTGGATGTCTTAAGTATCTTTTGTTTCTTTCTTTCCCTTTTATTGTTTGTCTTCATTGTTTGTAGGTTTTGGGAGATGGTAAGATACAGTTTCTTTCTCTTTCTCATTCGTCAATGCAAGGTTTTTGCTCCTCAATGGAGCCCATGGAGTGAACAGTGGGCTAGAGCCCAGCCTTCTTATCAGTGAGGAGATGGCCCCCCACAGAAGCCTGTTGGTAGGGGTCCAGGGCCTGCAGGAGGCTAAGGCCATCACTGACCTCAGGAACCAGGCTGGTCCACCCATCCCCCAAACTCTTGTCCTTTAAGTTTCCTGCTATTGGTTTCCCTCTCATTCACTTTTTTTTTTTTTTTCATTAGTCAGAAATGAGAAAACAGAGTCACATGGAGATTGTACAATGTGATTAGTGACAGCTGGGATGAGAGTTGAAAAACTGGGCACTCACTCTCACTAGCACCTCCTGGCTGGTGGTCCCACAGCAGCCCCTCTTTCTTCGGACCTCCAGGTCCTCTGGCCCCCCTACCTCTAGGTTGTGATGAAGAACCAATGGTGTGTGCTCAGTAAAAACCAAGCTCCATCACAATGGAGGCCCTGGGGATCCTCAAGACAGAACAGCCCAAGTCCCCTGAGCATACGGCAGGGTGGCCAGGAACAGGGACCTCTGCTGGCCCTTTAAACACCAAAAGCCAAAAGCCCAGGGCTCTTTTCCCAAATCTCACTCTCAGGATTGCACCAAGGACTAATGGAATTGCTGGAGCCCAATCCCAGAGGCTATACCTTGATGTGGTGACAAGAATGGGGTTTGGTGACACAGACCCAGGTTCAGATCCTGCCTCTGCCAACTGCCAGCTGAGAGACCCAGGGCAAGTTTCTCAGATTCTTTGATCCTCATTTCTCACTGACAAAATGGGAAAGTAATACAGGGTTGAGTTAGTGACAGCACACAATGGAGGCACACAATGGGACTCAGCTAAATGTAAAGCCTCTGTGCCCAGAAGGAGGCCCACCAGAGTATGTGTGTGCATGTGTGTGTGCACATGTGTAACCAGGGTGTACCCTGGCTCTCAGTGGCTGGGCCCACACAGACATGGAATAGCAGGTGGTAAGGCTGTGTGCATAGACAAACCCCTGCTGAGAAGGGGATGGCGAGGGGGTCAAACTCCCTCAGGGGGCAATGTCCTTCAGATGGGCCAGAGCTTAGGGAAGATGCCTTGGCTCTACCCTGTCTCCTAGAGCACATGCCAGGTGCAAGCAGGAGTCCTCTGAGCCTTTCCTTTCAATGCTTTTTGGGGACATCCATGGACAAGAGCTGAAGACCCCCAGCACCCATATCCATCCTGACCTTGGCATGCTCAGGGCAAGTGCAGCATCTGTCCTCCTGTCCTCTTCTGCACAAGTCAGGGAGGAGACCCCAACCCAGAGGTTTGGACGTGATTATTCTCCTCAGCTCCTGCAGGTGCCTGTCCCTGGCACAGGGACCCCCACAACAGGCCCTGCAGAGGAACTCCAGTTGCTCATGGCAGGGCTGGCTGTGGACGAAATCACAATGGCGTGTTTCCCCTCCTTACCCTCTCCCAGTCCTCAGGAAGGGATTGCACTGACATCAGGGGCTGGGGCTGAGAGGATGGATGCGTTAAAAGGAGACAGGTGGGTGGACCCTGAATGGGTTAAATGTGAGGGTCGGGGTATAGAGGTTTTCTTGTCACCCCAGCAAGTGTGATGCTGCTCAGTGTAGCCCCAGAAAGCCAGTCCACCCCAACCATCATCAGCTCACAGTTGGTGAGGGCCACGCCCTGCCTTGCCCATAGCACAGAAAGCACTTGGCTAACTGTGGTGGCTAGTAGCGGGGATCTTAGCCAAAAAGACCTGTGATGGCCAAAAAGACCTGTGGTTTACCAAAATAAAATAGTTCCTCTCCTGGAGCCCAGAGGACAGGGGAAGTTGGTGCCAGCCTCTGCAGCCCACTCTTCACAGCATCTGTCCCCCATGTGGTCCGCTCCCAGGAGCAGTTCTCTCTCCCGCAGCCAGAGGGTGCCCTGCTCCGAGCAGCCCAGCCCCTGCCTGCTCTCTGCCTGGCTCAGCCTCCGCAGGGGACGGGGCCAGCTGACAAATGGATGCCCCTGGGCTCCTGAGCCTTCTGAGAAGAGTTTGTGGGCTTGATGAGTTTACTTTACCAAGTATTCCCAAGTATGATTCTATCTGAGGAAAAGGGAACCCTTGTGGCTGCATGTGGATGTATGTAAATACAGACACCCAAGTGGCCAGGCAGGCAGAGGCCCAAAGGAGCCCCAGTGTGCCTGGGGGCCAGATTTTCCTCTCAGAACATTCTAGTCAACATCTTGCATTCCTTATGTAATAGAAAATTTTTTAAATGTAACTTGGCTTTTCTGTATATGCCACAAGCTTGTGAAGAGACTATTCTATGTGTGTAGACATGCATATATGTACATGTGTGTGCACACTCATGTGTGTATGTGTGTACAAGCATGTGTGCATGCATGCTCACGTGCTCTTATCTCTCTGGTATGTGGCCCCATGGCCAGGTGCAGGCCCTGTGTCCACTCTGAGGGATCTGGGGGTTCTGAGGGTAACATCACATTGGGAACAGAGGAGAGAGTGGTGGAGCAGTCTGGAAATCCAGAGAAAACATTTTCTGGGAGAGTCCCTTGACAAAAGTAGCTTCTGGAACTACATCAGCCCCACGATTCTAACAGCTGAGACTTCTTGATCCTTGCACTGTTCTCAGCAAAACTCAGAACTTCTCAGCCACCAAAGACAGCAAGGGGCATGTCTGCAGTTGACATTTATGTCAGCCACACAGAAACTGTACTCCACAAAGGACAGCCTGCCCCTTGCCCAAATAGGGCAGGGGATGGCTCAAAGTTCCATCCCAAAGCCCCTAAATTGCAGTCACAGAGGGAAGGCCATCCACAAGGAAGCTCTGGGCCACTGGGGGACTCTTGGGACCCCCACACTGCTTGGCTCCAGGGTGAGGTCTTGCCTGGCTTCCCTCATTTCAGAGCCAAATCTAAAGCCAAGAAACACATTCCCAAAGCCACATGAACAGCCACAGGTAGTGAGGGAGGTGGGCCAGGCCCAGGAAGTCTGGGATACTCCACTGAACCAAGCAGACTGCTGGGCTCCAGTTAACCCCGAACTTGCCTCTTCGGCCCAGCCACGGTGAAAAAGGCAGAGGTGCAGGGGCCTCCATCATGCTGCTGTGGCCCAGCTCACTACTGGGCCTGCAAGGACCTGCTCCACAGCTGTTAGGAAGAGAAGGCACTAGAAGGGCCTGGCCAAGGCTGTCTGTGTCACTGGGCCATGGCTGGGGTGTAGTGGGAAGGAGAACCAGAAGGGTGGTGTGTCCAATTGTTTTTTCCAAAGGTGGCCACAACAGTATCTCCCATCCTGTCATTCCTCCCATCAAGAGGTAGGGTCTATGCCCCCATCCCTTCAATCTGAGGGGCTTGTGACTTTCTTGTAACCAATTGAATGTGGTGGAAACGATTCACTGTGACTTCCAAATCTCAGTCAGAAAAGGCAGTGAGGCTGGGCACTCAGCTCTGGAGCCCTGAGCCTGACTCTGAGCCCTGGGACTGACTATGATGTGGCCAGCATGCTGCAAGGAAGCCCAAGCCACATGTAAGTGCTGTGGCCAACAGCCCAGCCACGGTCCCAGTCAGCAGTGGACATCATTTGGGGAAAACGGGAGGGGTGACTCTTTCAGATGACCCCAGCTGTTTGGTCCCCCTCAGCCGTGGAGTCTTTGCACGTGAGGCCTCAGACATCCTGAAGTAGGGGCAAGTCACCCTTTCTGTGCTCTGTCCACCTTCCAGACCCACAGAACCATGAGTACAGGAGGCTGGTTGTTGCATGCTACTAAGTTTTGGGGTGGTTTCTTATGAAACAGCAGTAACTGGAACAGAAGGCTGCGGAAGAGGTTTGGAAAATTTGTCAACCAAACTTCTTTCTCTTTCCACTTTCACAGATGCTGCCGGGACCCAGGAGGACACAGGTCATTTGGAGAGCTGCCCCCTCTTCAGCAGGTAACAACCCAGGCTCGGGGCCCATGGGAGCTGCCTCATGCAGGGCACCTTAACACCCTCCCCTGCAGCTAGGAACTAAAGTCAGCAGGCCCTGCCAGGCAGAGTTGGCTTCTTCTCCCCAGGCCCGAGGAAGGCACTGGTGGCCAAAACCTGGTTCCCACTAACTGAGCTCCAGGGCTGGATTTGCCAGGCCATGCTCCATGTTTCTGGGCCTGATGGGTGAATGGGCGCTCAGGAGCCATGGGTTGCTATAGCAAGGAACCACTGCAGTGTGGTGGGCTGGTGCACCTGGAGAGGAAGCAGCCCCCACCCTCTCCACTCACTTGTTGCTCACCTGGGCTCTATATGGCCCTGCTGGGGGAGCCCTCCTCTCCTCTCCGCTGGCTACTCTGACTCCTTTGGGAGTGGACTCATGGACGAAAGTTTCAAGGAAAGGGATGGCAGGCAGGGCCCTGTGGCCGTGGAGGTGGGGCTGGGCAGGGGGCTGGACAGCCTGGACAAGGCTCCCAGCTCCAGGGGCACAAATGGGCAGCAGCCTCCAGGACCATGGGCAAGAGGTCCTGGGAAGTGGCAACACAGACACCTTTATTTGCCCTGCTGAGATGCCAGCCAGGGGACTGAAGGGCAGGAGAGAGGCTCCCTAGGTATGGGTTTGGCCTCCCAGAATGTGGAGCCGGAAACAACCTTGACCTTCTCACATCCCCATTGTGCACACGGGAAACAAAGGCCCAGAGAAGCAGCCAACCCAAAATGTGTCGTCTCCAGGGGCAACCTGGCCGCAGCGCTCGCTTGCAAGCCTGGGAAAAAGGGGGGTGGGGGGGCTGGGTGTTTGTTTTGTTTTGATTTTTTAAAAGCCTCAACCAAATCAGCTTTTTTAAAATGCTGCTCCAGGACACGGTGCTACTTGCAGATGGCCTGAAGGGGCAGATCCAGACAGAGTTGACAACATTCAGACAGAAACCCTCATGGATTCCAAAACATCCGTGCACGGCGCCCGCCTCACTTCTCCGCAGATGGTCCCTGTCAGTCTGTGCTAAGATCAAAGGCTCAGACGGTGTCTGTCCACTTGGTTCAATCAGCAACTTTCATGTTGGAATGAAGTTAAATGATCAGAGTTCTTTGCCAACGATCCAGTGCAATTGCCATATTTTCTCTTCTCCGAAGAGTTAGGAAATTTTGACATTAAGGGGGTCATTTATCATGATTAAATGTTGTCACACACGTTCAATTAATTGTCACATTAGACCAAAAGGCAGTGTTAATCCACTGTGTGTGGCACAACTCCAGACTTCTTTGTGAGGAATGGAGCTCATTACGACAGAATTCGAGCTTCCCTTGTTTCAAAAGAAAGCAGATTCATCTGGGAAGGTCCTAAGCATCTGAGAAAGGAAAGTGGCCGGTAACAATCTTGGCCCCGTGAAGTCTGCTACATTTACCAGGCCCAGAGAGAGACGAGCCTGAGCTGCAGTCACATCCCCTCGCTCATGTCCAGGATAATTGCTAAATTGCACGTTTTGGCAACTGTTTCAGACTAGTTGCTGCCACAACAGGGATAAACTACCCAAATGTTATCACAAGTACACAATACAGCCCTCACCCTTTCTTTGTAGCAAGTTTCCTGGAATTTATGGTGCAAAGAGTGACATATAGCCAATCAGTAGCTCATGTTATTTTAGTGAACCAAGGTAAGTTCTTGGCAAACAACTTTGGAAATGCCCTTTAAGATTCTCCTTTTTCGGGCCGGCCCGGTGGCACACTGGATAGTGTGCCGCTTGGGAAGCACGGCGGCGCTCCCGCCCGAGGGTTCGGATCCCACATACGGACCGGTTCCCACTCACTGGCTGAGCGAGGCGCGGGAGCAACACTGAGGGTTGCGATCCCGTTGCCGGTCCCCGGTCCGGTGCGGGGACAACACTGAGGGTTGCTATCCGTTGCCGGACACGGAAAAAGACAAAAGACAAAAAAATAATAATAATAAAATAAATAAATAAAATGTAATAAATATTTTGCTTTCACTGTTGTGTTTTTTATTTGTTTGCTTGTTTTTTATGGTTTACTCAGGACAGCTTCTATGTAGCCAGATATAAATATTCATAAAAGACCTTAGATGCATACCTGTGAATTTCCTTCCACAAAAGTTGTATCAATTTACAATCCTGACACCCATGTATTTAATGTCTATTTCCAGTTATCTTCAGCAAAATTCTATTACTTTTTAATGATTACCAATTTAATAGTCAAAGTTTGCACCTGACTGTGAAAGTTTTTTTCTGCTTTCTAATGTTAATTAAGTTTTGGTGTATTGTTGTTCATTTATATATATATTTTAAAATTTCTTTGTTCGCCTTCAGTTTTCTGTGGTTTCTACAACTTAATCATTTTGGATACCACGTTCTTCCAACCATTTAATAAATATTTCTGCTGTTTTACCCTAGTTGTTTCTGTGTATTGATTTATAATTATACTTACTTAAGGTAGCAGCACCAAATTTCTGTCTCCAGGATTGCAATCCCCAAATATGGCCCAAATAAAACTCCTTGTTTTATATTTTTGTCTCAGTTTCTTCTTTTAGGTATACATCTCGTTGGGGCAAACCGGGAGCCCTGCTGAACTGAGAAGAGACTGCAAGCTCCACTGCAGGGTCCAGGCTTCAGGGCGGGCTCCCGGGCCCTGATTCCAGCCTCGCGGGCTGCCATGTACTCCTCAAACCCCACTTGTCCATCCAGGCTCACTAGCACAGCCTCCAAATCAAACTGCGCTTGCCCTCCACTGAGGCACCTCGTGAAGTGGCATGGGGATTGCAGCCATCTGCAAGAGGGTGGAGTGAAAGGGGAGACAGGATGGCCAAGCACAGGCACTCACATTGCTCACTGCACTCCCCAGGGGCCAGCACACCTGGCTCTTCAGAAGAGAGAGAAAATTCAGAATGAGCCGAGCTATTCTCACGAGCGATTCCATGTCAGCTCGTGAGCGGCAGTGGCTCTTGCATGTGAACAAACACACCAATAGGAAATCTCAGATGCTAAGACCAGCACTTGACAAAGACGCTCCAGACAGTTGAAGAAAACCCAGTACAAAAGAGAGACACCAAACTCAACGACAACAAAGCACCTAAAGAAAGTTGTTATGACAAAGAAGTGGAGAGTTTAAAAGATGTATAATTAATGCACTTAAAGGGATAAAGAAAATCAGGCCCCGATTTAAAAAAGAACCAATGAAAGATCTTTAAAACTAAGCATATGATGGTCAAAGTAAAAGGAAAATTTGACTAAGCTAAAGAAAGAGACACCCTGCACAGCAAGTTTCTGGAATTTAGAGCCAAAGTAATCTTCATGATGTAGCCCAAGAGAACACGGCATGAGAAGCATGAAGTGAATGTGAAGAGGTGTGGGGGACAGACCCAGGAGGTGCAAAACCATCTGATAGACGTACCTGAAGGAGGGCAAGCTACAGATAGAAAAACGGTAAAAGAGGGCCGGCCCGGTGGTGCACTGCTACAGTGCGCGGCTTGGGAAGCGCGGCGGCGCTCCCGCCGAGGGTTCGGATCCCACATACAGACCGGCTCACCCGAGGGTTGCGATCCCGTAGCCAGTCCCAGTCCAGTACGGGCGCAACACTGAGGGTTGCGATCCGTTGCCGGTCACAAAAAAAGACAAAAAGACAAAAAAAAAAAAAAAGAAAAGAAAAACGGTAAAAGAAACAGTAGAAGAAAAACGTCCAAAAGGCTTAAGAAGACAGTAAAAAACTTGGGTACATCAATAGCAAAATAATTTGGACAGATGATAAAAGACTAAACTGTTTTTTAAAAAAGTACCCAGGCCTAGCCATTTTGATAGGAACTTTCTACCTAACCTCCAAGAAGCAGATAATTACCAGGTTAGGTAATTCTTTAAATTGCTTGACATTAAGATTCACTATATTAGCATCCCAGAATAGGAAAGACTAGATGTGATGAGCTTCTCAATGGGCAGAGCAGAAGAACATTTTAGCTATTGTTTCCTTAACATGATCAGGGATATTTTCCACAGACCCACAGCAAGCATTATACCTGATTATGAAACCTCGGAAACCTAGTTTTAAAGGCACCACTCTTTGCCCAGCTGATTGCCAAAGTTTTAAAAGATTGATCCTATCAAATGTTAGTGAGGATGTGAGGAAATTTCACCCTCCACACACTGGAAGGGTAAAGAAACAGCCACCCTAGAGAGCAATTTAACAGTGTCACTAAAGATTTAAATCCACCCTTGGACCCAACTCTTCCATTTCTTCTTATTTTTCACTAATGAATATATTAAAGCATTGCATGTGTAATAAAAAAATAGTTTAAGTAAGGTAAAATAGGACAAATAGAATTTTTAAATTGGATATAAAGGTTTTTTATTATTTATTTAAAAAAAATTTTTAAAGATAATTTATCATACATACATGTGGGGTACAGTATTGATTTTCAATAATTTTGTACAACATGTGGTGGTTAGATCAGTATAGTTGGCTTATTCATCATTACAATAAGCAGTCATTCTTTGTGTTCATTGACCAATTCCTCATTAGCTCCTGTCCCTCTCTCCCTCCCCTCCCCTTTTGAGATACCACTTCATATGCTTTAGGGTGGCTATTTTTAAAGGGAAAAAAAGGAAAATAAACAAGTGTTGGTGAGAATGTCAAGAAATTAGGATCTTGGCACGCTGTGGGTAAGAATGTGAAATGGAGGAGCCACTATGGAGAATACTATGGCAGTTTCTCAAAAAGTTAAGCATAGAGTTACCGTATGACCCGGCAATTCCACTTATGAGTACATACGCCCCAAAAATTGAAAACAGGGACTGGAGCATATATGTGTACACCCATGTTCATAGAAGCATGATTCACAATAGTTGAAAGATGGAAACACCCCAAATGTCCATCAACAGATGAATGGATACACAAACTGTGCTATATTCATACAACAGAATATTATTCAGCCTTACAAAATAAGTAAATCCTGACATGCTACAACAGGGATGAACCTTGAAAACATTATGCTAAATGAAATGAACCAGACACAAAAGGACAAGTACTGTATGATTCCACTTACATGAGGTACATAGAATAATCAAATTTATAGAGACAGAGAGTAGAATGCTGGTTGCCAGGCACTGGGAGTAGGGAAATGGGGAGTTATTGTTTAATGGGTGCAGAGTTTCTACTTTAGGATGATGAAAAAGTTTCGGGAAAGGATAGTGGTGATGGTTGTGCAAGATTAAGAATGTACACATTGTAAATTAATGACATGGAATCCTATACTTGAAAATGGTTAAAATGGTAAATTTTGTGTTATGTATATTTTACCATAATAAAAAAATTAAGTTATGAAGCATTCTTCTGTAAATAAACTTTCTGGGAACCCAGAAGCAAAAAGTCAAAACAAAATAGTGTGGTTTTTCAATGCGGCGTCCACAGGGCCAACAGTCCAAGGGCTCCATAGACCCAGGTCCGGTCTTCCCTGGCTGTCACCCAGGCTGGCCTGAGATTGGGTTACAGACAGTCCAGGTGGTGGAGTCTTCAGCACCCCCTGGGAAGGCCCTGGCCCCAGGTCCTCCATCCCGTTAGCCTTCCCACTGTGGGAGCAGAGGGCCTTCTGCCAGCACCTCCTACAGACTTGGGTTAGAAACCCGTTATTCCCCCCACTGGACCATGATTCTACTTTGTAACAACCACAGTCTACCAGCTATGGTAGACCCCAGCTGTATTAGCTCATTTCTGTTGCTTATAACACAATACCTGAAACTAGGTAGTTTATAAAGAAATAGAATTTATTTCTTACAGTTTCAGGGACTGGGAAATCCAAAGTCCAGGGAACACATCTGGTGAGGCCTTGTTGGTGGTGGCATTAAAACAATACAGGGTACCACATGGCAAAATGGTTGAGCAAGAGAGGGAGTAATCTCATCACTTGCTCTCCTTTTAAAGCCATCAGAAGCATGCCCATTACTCCATGAATGGATCAATCCAATCGCAAGGACACAGTCCTCGCAATCTAATCACCTCTTTAAAGCCCCAACTTTCAATTACCATAATAGGATTTCCCACCCTCTTAACACTCACAACATGAAACTTCAGGGACACATTCACCCATACTACCAGCTTCAAAAGTAGTATCTCTTGGTAGCCTAGTGGAATGCAAGGAGCACAGCCTGAGGCATCAGACCCACGTGCAAATGCTGCCCCTCCCCCTTCTGTGCTGACTGACCTTGAGTTGCCTCAACTTTCTCCCTGTGAAATGGAACAATAGTAGCTCACAGGACTACTGGGAAGATTCAGTAAGAAAATGCGTATAAATCACCTGGCCCAGAGGAGATTTTCATTAAAATGTTAGTTTCTAATTTTGGTTTGTAAGTTTATGCAAATTTAATGTCAGGTGTGAAAGCCAAGTGTTGACTTTCCCAATTGGCATCCGTCCACGCAACATCCAGTCGAGAAACTTCTGTGTGTTAGTCACAGGGCTGAGCCTCAGAAATGGAGTTGAAGGGGGTTTGCAATAGAATAAAGAGAGTAAGTCACCCACCAGGCTGCCTGTGGCCCTGGCATAGCTGCCACATGTGTGCAGCCACGGTGCTCATGACAATGGGATATCAGAGGTAGAAGAGCCACAGATGCGGTGCTGGAAACCTAGAAGCTGCTCAGCACACACTGGTTGCCTGTTGCCTATTTTGCCAGCTAGAATACTGGAGCTCTGAGAGGTTGGCTGCCTTGCCTGGGATCACACAATGAGGACAGGCTCCAAGTCCCGCTGGAAGAGAATCTGCTCGAGAACAGAAATCCTGCTCTCAGGGCTGGCGCGAAGGGTCTCTCTCAGGATCAATGAAGTGCTTCAACAAGCCCAATTTGGCTGGAACTTCCGAGAAGAAAACTGGCCTCTTTCTCCAGGTTGTGCTGGTCACTGGCTGTGCAAAGACCCCTTCCAAGTGGATGGTATCGGAAACCACAGGCCAGCCAGCAGCTGGGCTTGGCACGGCTTTCCCGGCCAGGCAGAGTGGGCAGCTGGGGAGTTGGAAGCCTGCTTAACCTCTGACCACTCAGCTCCTGCTGGGGGTTTGGGACACCACTGTCCCCTCAGACTAAATGGTCACATTTGTCAGGAGGACAGTCCAGGTCCACTCGCCTCACACTGAGGATGACACAGGCTGCAGGGTGTTGGTGGCTGTCACAGCCTCTCCTCACCAGAGGATGCCGTCTGGCATGGCATCTTCACCAACAAGGCCACTGTGAAGCTCTGCTCCACTGTGACGGCCACAGCCATGGTGCCAGGGGAAGCAGACAGATGTAGAGCCTCTGGTCTCAGGCATGGGGCCAGAGACAAGCAGTACCCAAAGACAGGCAGGACGGGAGCTCATTCATTCCCAGGCAGGGGGCGGCAGCATCCCACCAAGGGGTGAGGGCAGAAAGGGAGATCGGGAAGGGTTCTGGGGTCCCCCTTCCTGACCCCAGATTCCCCAGAACTGACTTGCTCAGGTGGAACAGCCCTGTGCTGGAAGTGCTGAGAACCCAGCGCATCAGAATATTGTGGAAGTTTCCTCTGCAGCAGCAACACAATTGATCCCACGTTCCACACCAGGTCCCTGCAGGCTCCTATACTCATTACCCACACTGAGGGTCTCAAGCATCAGGGGGTTTTGGGGATGAGGAGAGGATCTGGGGGAAGAGCTGTGAAGGTCCTGTGAGCCCCCCTCCCCCCACCAAGGGTAAGGAGAGTGGAGGGTGCTTCCCCCTTCACATAAGCAGGGCCCTGAGAGGACTCCGCAGCACATCAGCACCATCTCCTGCAGGGCATGCACACAGCGACCAACCTGCCCTGGAAGATCTGAGGACATGCAGCAGGCAGCACGCTGCTCAGATGGCAGCACGCCAGCAAAGCCAGACGGCACCCCCAAAATCAGGCTCATGCTATGGATAGCTGGGGAGGGCTGAGGGGTTCACTGGAGAAGCTGCAGCCACAGCCCCGAGAGAAATGAGCTCACCCAGGCCAAGCGCACTCAGCCCGGCCTCCCCGGACAGTGCCCAGAAAAGAGTCATTTACAAAACGCCTGCTGGGTCCAGGGAGAGCCCACTCCCGGTCACAGTGACCCTAGTGATCCCCTCTGCTCCCATTCTGCTCCCCAACTAGGATGGGGTCAGACCCTGAGGAGGAATAAAAGAAGATTCCAGCGTCACCCCATCCCCAGGGCTGGGTCTCTGTGACCACCAGCAGCTGCCTGCTGAGCAGGTGCGCACATGGCCTGGTAGCCACGGGCGCCTGAGCATAGGGTGGTGGGAAGCGCTCAGGGCCTGGCTTGTGCAGTGACTCTGGGGCAAGGTCAAGGCAGCAGGGCTTTGCTCTAGACTGGGTGCTGTCAGAGTGGGGACAGTTCTCTGACTGGGGTCCCATACATCTCATGGACAGGGAAGGCAGACCACAGCCATCTGAAGTGAGGGAGAACATTATCTGTGGCGTGCTTTGCACGGTGGCCTGGTTTGTCTGTGCTTAGACACAGTTACGAAGTGGCCTTGATCTGATGCATTTCATCAAGGTTATGGGTGATCTAGCCCCATGCTGGTTGCCAGTGCCCACAGGACCCTAGGGCAGGGCTGGGAGCACCAGGAGGCTCCTAACCACACAAAGCTGAGCCCTAGGGCCAGGCCAGCTCCCAACGCAGTGGCTACTTTTCTCTCTCTCAGTGATGACAGGAATCCTCAGTACAGCCTGCATGGCCCTGTCTGGTGTGCCCTCTTAGCTCTGAGGACCTGTAGCCCACTTGTGCTACAGCCACGCCAGCCTCCATGCCTTCGACGCACCCCCACCCTCCTCCTCCACTACAAGTGCCCATGACCCCCACCCCTCTCCACAACCCAGTCATCACTCCTTGCAATGTCCCAGGGAAAGCTGTCCTAGCACTTCCCTCTGTCCTACCACTGGTATAATTGCACATTTATTCCTGTGGTCACCATGTCAGTCCCCTTTGGACTGTAAATGCCACCAGAGCTAGGCTTTTTCCCTTTTGGTTCACCACTGTATTCCCGGCCCCTCTTTCAGTGCCTGGCACTTGACAGTTGTTGAATAACATGCCCTGGGAGGCAAACACACCAAGATCTTCCTGGAAGCACTTCCTGCAGCACAGTGTTGGGAGAGGTGTGCAACTCAGGGCAGAGATGCTGTGACAGATTGGTGATGTCTGCTGCGGCCATGGAACTGGGAGAAGGCAGCACAGGTGCCCACACCTGGAGGCATAATCTTCATACCATAAAGCCCAGTGGGACACAGAGGAGCTGGACTCCAGTGTGACATCTCCCATCCCACAACTTGCATATGAACATTTGAAAGACCCTCTGATCAACTCAATGCATGCGTGGTCTTGACTCCCCAATACAGGTCTGAAATAGAAAATCCAAGCCAATTATGCCAGGACAGGAGGCTTTTGCTTGGAAATGGCTATTTACTTTCAACACTAATGGGAATAGTGACTTCTTGCCAACATTCGGGAAATTTTTTAGTTCTCTTCAGAGACCCACACAGTAATAGGAATTGAGCAGGGGTACTCCATCAATTCCAAATTAAAGGCAACTTCACCTTCAGAGGCATTTTGCAGTCAACAGCCACCTCAAAGCCAAATGAGCGAGGGGCCCACATGGCAGCTACCCACCCCCAAGACGCTGAGGACTGCAGCACTCACATGGGCAGTGGTCCCTTTCAAGGTTCAGGCAACAAGCATTGTACTTGTCATGGAAGGAGAAGAGAATATGCAGACATCCCAATCTGTCTTAGTCCCACATTTTCTCTGTCATAATCCGGAAGCTGGGCAGCCCCAGGTCATCTGTCCACACTCTGGTCTCACTCACAGAATCTGCAACTATGGAGCAGCCTCGTGTTTGAGCACAGAACTCATTCCCTGGACTACCCAGAACCAAGTGGCCCTTCCCAGAATGGAATGGAAAGTGCCTCCTTAATGGAGCCCCCACCTCTAAGGTTGTCTCCACCAACTCATTGCAGATACCTGAAAACGGAAACATTTTCAGGGCTCCAGAAGCATCAGAAGCATTCCTCAAGATCCACATCACACCAGAGACAGATACTCAGGGCACAACCCAGTGTTTAGGGAAAAGAACTGCGACATCCAGACCTGGGTCATGAGGGACATTTACCCCAGGCAGCTTCTCCTGGAGAGTGTCCCACACCACGCAAACCTTCTGCAAGTCCAACGCAGCCACTGCCAGCCTCACTGGAGTGGCCACTTCCTGCAAGGTGAGCTGGTCAGCCCGCCTTCCGCAGGCCATGCCCTGGCAGTGGTTCCCCTTAAGCCGATATCTTGTGCCCAGATGTCCCACTCTTGATGAACCAGTGCTGACACTTGTGTTGCGTATCATCTGACCATACTCTGATGAAACTAGACAAGGGATGGTGGCAATTCAGATTTCCACCAGGAAGCCCCAGGGTGGCATTCTCCAGGCAAATGTCGCTGGCTCTTGGCTGGCCCTGGGTCCTATCCATGTGTCACAACATGAAGACTTGGGGAAGCTGACTCATGGGATTAAACTCACAGCAGACTCAAGTTTTTAAACAGAATGACCAAATCATTCATTTCCATTTCAAGGAGCTGAAATTAGTTGACTCCCCATAAGGATTTCTAGCTAGAAATTCCAAAAATCCAAGTCATCAGAATGGCACCCAGTGAACATCAGATGGGAGCTCGGAAGGTAAGGAGCTTGGGTGGGTGGGTCCTGCCTTCAGACCACTGTGGGGCCCTGTGAAGGTTGAGGCCCCAATCAGGCATCTTTCCCCTGGATCTGATGGATAAATCTAAACAACTAACTCCCAGGGTTTCCTCTTCCAGTGCCAGCAGGATTCCAAGTTTGTGTTTAATAGTCACCACCCCTCCCTCCTTTTTAAGTGAAATATGATACACATCACCAATATATAACACAGATAAAGGCAGTAGTTTACACAGTTGTAAGTGTATTTTATGTATTCAACTACATGAACATGATGGGACAGGGTAAAAACAATCAACTTGAGGAGCTGCATGGCCTTCAAACTCCCCAGCTCTCAAAGGACAAGAGCCAAGGGGTAGATTTTCAAAAAAGAAAGAAAAAGAGTGCAATAAGGGTGGGGAAAGGGTGTGCTCCATAGAAGATGGCACACATCAGGGGACCTCGGTGTGGCTGAAGCTCACAGTGAGGAGGGGGTTGGTGAGGAAGGGACCGAGGCAAGGGGATAATTCAGCTAGAAAAGTGGAAGTTTTCTTGGGATTTCAGAGTGTTAAAGAATAGGAATGCACATGGAGATTCAGTAAAAATTGCTAGAGACCAAACACTTAAATGTTTTGGAAAGAGCTAACTAATGTTGGAAATTACAATCTGGGTTGCGTTTCTTTAAGGATGACATGTATTTGGGCCTAGATCATGGCAGGGATGCCATTAAAAACTGAAGTTTATGGTTGATGAATTTACATCAGCCTTACTTTCCATTTATTTTTGTATTTTTTTTTCTAGTTATAGCCTATTAAGGGAATTCTGATTCACAATTAGTTACAAATGGTAACAGTTGTTAATAACTTTGTCACAGAGATGGCAAAATCTTTAAGCTGTTCTAAATTAAGTTAACAAGTAACACAAATCAACACATTGTAGTTGGTCACATTGAGTGTGTGTATGTGTGTGTGTGTGTGTGTGTTTGTGTGTGTGGGAGAGAGAGAGAGAAAGGGAGAGGAGAGGGCATGTATGTGTGGTTTTCAGAACGATTTGCAAATAGTGAGAAATAGTCATGCTCCACATAAGGACATTTCAGTCAACAAGGATCCGCACATACGATGGTGGTCCCATAAGACTGTAATGGCTACACCATTTGGCCTGGGAGTGTAGTAGGCTGTACCGTCTAGGTCTGTCTGAGTACACTCTATGACGTTTGCACAACGTCAAACGATGAAATCGCCTAACGACACATTTCTCAGAACGTATCCCCATCGTCAAGCAACACGTGACTGCATATGATAAATGCAACGGAATCAAACACTTAGGGAATCTCCCACAGAACCTCAGACCCTGCAGCCCACCTCTGCAGGTGGCACACTTCTCTTCACTGAAACTTCTCCCAAACTAAGTCCACCCTCCTCCCATCCTTCCCCTCTGGGCTAAAGTGCTGGCTGATCTCAAACCAAGAGGCAATCCTAGAGTTCACTTAAATTTAACCACCTACCCTTTGTTCAAAGATTTTAATGATGTAATTTTCAGGGGGTGTATTAGTTTCCTGGGGCTGCCACAATAAATTACCATAAACTTGGTGGCTTAAAAGGACAGAATTTATTCTCTAACAGTTGGGGCCAGAAGTCCCAACTCGGGGTGTCCCAGGGCCTTGTTCACCTCCAGAGGCACCGAGGCAGGTCTCTCTCCCACCTCTTCCAGCTTCTGGTGGCTCCAGGTAGTCCTGGTGGCTACATCACTCCAACTCGTGCCTCCATGGTCATATGGCCTTCTCCTCTGTCTGCCTGTGTCTCCTCTTCTGCCTTTTATAAAGACACTTGTCGTTGGATTTGGAGCCCACCCAGGTAATCCAGGATGACCCCATCTCAAGATCATTAACTACATCTACAAAGACGCTTTCTCCAAATAAGGCCACATTCACAGGTTTCTGGGGATTTGGACAGGACATATCTTTACGGGAGCACCATTCAACCCACAACAGGGCCAACCTTTCTCATGAACCGTACAAGTGAGAAGCAATTCACACATTTTCTGGCAAACAGTATGTCCTCAGACAAAGGTGGCCGATGGCATTCCCCACATCCTCAGGGCACCTCCAACGTGGACCGAAATGTACTCAGCAAGTTGATCATTTTCTTTTTAGGGCTGACAACATTTTAGCAAATGGCTGTTTTTTAAAACCAATCTTGTCATTTAATGTCAATGGCTAGCTGTCTCATTTGCTTACTATCAATAGTAGCCAAATTATGTTGTCATTATGCGTTTGTAGACATTCAGTTTGACATCTCCAAGTCAGAATTCCCTTCCCCTTGATACACACTGAGAGAGTCTGGACATGTTGTCTCCCCAAAACTCATGCGGAAATCAGATCCCCAATGTGACAGTGTTGGGAGCAGTTTGAGTCATGGGGGCGGATCCCTCATGAATGGATTAATGCTCTCCCTGGGGAAGGGGGATTAATGAATGAGTTCTCGCTCTATCAGTTCCCGCAAGAGCTCATTGCTTAAAAAGACCCTGGCACCCTTTCTCTCTCTCTCTTGCTTCCTCTCACCATGTGATCTGCCTGTACCCACCAGCTGTCTGCCACTTTCTACCACGAGTAGAAGCAGCCTGAGGCCCATGCCAGATGCAGCTGTCCCAGAATCAAAAGCCAAATAAACCTCTTTTCTTTATAAATTACCCAGTCTCAGGTATCCTGTTATAGCAACACAAACAGACTAATACACACACTCTTCAGCTGAGGGTCCCCCTCAGCAACCCTCCATTCCCTTGGAGGCTGAACACCAGGGGAGGTCATGCCCATCACAAGAGCCGGGCTTCGAGGCCATCAAAAAACCATGCTCTGGGGTCTTTGGGGGACTGAAGCCCACGCTAGCATTGTCTGGAAGCACACCTAGGGATGGGGACCTTATCTTCTGTTACAGGCTGAATTGTACCCCACCCCTAAAACTGATACATTGAACTCTTAACACCCAGAACCTCAGAATGTGACTGTATTTGGAGATAGAGTCATTAAAGAAGTAATTAAGGTAAAATGAGGTCATATGGATAGATTGGTGTCCACTCATCCAATAGATTGGTGTCCTACAAGAAGAAGAGATTAGAACACAGGTGTGCATACAGGACGGTGTGGAGACGCAGGGACCAGCCCTGCCGACACCGTGATCTCTAGGTAAACCCCTGATCTCTTTCAGTCTTCACAAATGTAAGAAAACACATTTCTGGCGTTTGAGCCACACAGTCTGCAGTAATTTATTATGCCAGCCTGCTATGGACTGAAGGTTTATGTGCCCCCAAAATTCGTATATTGAAGTCCTAACCCCCAGTGTGATGGTATGTGAAGACGGGGACATGCTTATGGCATGAGGTGGAGCCCTCAGGGGGGATCAGTGCCCTCATGAGAGAGACACAAGAGGGCTGATTCTTCCCTCACTCCCTCTGCCACGTGAGGACCCAACGAGAAGACGGCCACCGCGGACCAGGAAGCAGCCGTCACCAGACCCCAGATCGGCTCGTTCCTTGAACTTGGACTTCCAGCCTCCAGAATCATGAGAAACGAGTGATTTTTGTTTGGACCCCCACCCCCATCTACTGCAGTTTGTTACAGCAGCTGAACTGACTGGGCTCGTGACCCAGGCTTCTCCAGCCAGTCAACACTTTCATGGCCACAGTCACCACAGCAGGGTGAGCACATGGGCCGAAGCCACGGCACAGGCCCATGAGAGGCCAGCTTGAGGTGCTGGTCAGTCACTGGGGAAGAAAGGTCCTCTTTCCATGGAGGTACCTGTACGCCTGGAGCTCCCGGGGTGGCCTTCCTGAGTGTGAAGCTCACGCCGGGGCTGGTGAACACCACTCCCTCCCTGGGTCCAGCAGGACCTGACACTACCCCAGGGCTTTTCAGTTGTGTTAGGCAACGAATTGCCCTTTTTGCTGAAGCCAGTGTGGGCTGGATTTCTGTCACCTCCCCTCAGAGGGGCCCTGAAGAAACCAGGGGCTTTTGGTGTCCGTGCCAAGCATTGAGCGGAGCCCCGGGCAGGTCCAGTTCGGCTGCAGGAGCTGGCCCGCCCGTGGGCTCCGCTCACTCCCCTGGCAGCACCGTCTCTGGCTCCCACCTCCTGCTCTATATGAGGCCCCTGCTGGACCTTAGTGCCGTGTGTCCACTCCCACTGCCCATTGTTGCTCAGGGTGCCTGCATGACCCCTGCCACCAGGGCTGCCACTGCTAAGCCCCCCTCACGTAGCCCAGTCTCAACAGTCAAGGTGGGGGTGTGTCTGCGGGGCATGTCCCCGTGCCGTGGGGCTTACAAGTGCTTAGTGGGAAATCAAGCCTCTGCCTCACCACCCACTCCGCACGCCCCCACACTCTCCTCCAGGTCGTGAGCCCCATCCCTCAAGGTGCCACTAGCCAACACCTGCGTGATGCCATCCCCAGGGGCCACAGAGGACTTTTGTGCTGGCCCTGAGGTGGGGCCCTGGCTGGATGCCACTGCCCTGAAGGGTTGTCCCCAATCCCAACCCCCTCTTCCTCTTCTCAGGGCCAGGCCCCACCCCTGCCTGGAGGCCCTACCCACTTCTGTCATTCTGGAAGTTTCAGAACACAGAGGGAGACCCCAGATCTGACCAATCCAGGAGGAAGGAGCAGAGAAGAAACTGGGGGTCCTGGCTGTGTCACCAGGATGAACCCCCCATGCCCTGGTCCCAGCCTCTCCGACACCAGCCCCAGGGCTGCCTGTCCTCCTGCCCCTCCTGCCAGCCCCCCACACCCTGGCCCAGATGCTGCTGCCTTTCCACGCATACGTATAGGAGCTGCAGGCCCTGCACCTGGGCTCTGAGTTCCCCACCTGGGAGCCGAAAGAAATGCCTCTCGCCACCAACTGGGCCAGGAGTGTGTGGGGCCCAGGAGACAGGCCCACCCAAAGCCCATGCCCTAGAGCCCAGAGTCCCCCATCCAAATATCGAGGGCCTATGCAGGCTTCTCGCCAGACCTGTCCTCTCTGGGAAAGCCACACCACTGACAGTGCACGCTTAGGCCCAAGAGGTGGCCGAGGGGGGGTGGATAGAACCTGAACTGTGGACCCCATGGCTTCTCACAGTGACAGATGGAGCCTGGGCTGGGAAGAGAACAGGACAGGTCAGTGCTGGGTGTGAGCACACTCCACACCAAAAATCCTAATTTAAACTGGGCCCTCCATGTCATTACAAAAATACACTTATTAAGGTAGGAGGAGAAAAAATCTGTTGGAAATAGCGTAAGTTACAATTTGTAAGTATTTTGTCATATAGTATGCGGCTGTCCCTTTGTACCTTTGCCTCAGGGCGTGAAGATATTAGGGGTGGCCCCAGCTGGATCACAGACCAGCGGGGGAGGAACGTGGTATGGAGCATCCCACTGCAGCGCCAGCTCCACGCTGGGCTGGTGACTTTGAGTGTGTCACTGAAACGCTCTTCATCCCTGGAGGCTGCTGGGAGGATTCAGTGGGATAAAATTAGATTGAGGGCCGGCCCGGTGGCGCACTGAATGAGTGCGCCGCTTGGGAAGCGCGGCGGCGCTCCCGCCCGAGGGTTCGGATCCCACATGCAGCCCGGTTCCCGCTCACTGGCTGAGCGAGGTGCGGACGCAACACCGAGGGTTGCGATCCCGTTGCTGGTCCCCGGTCCGGTGCGGGGGCAACACTGAGGGTTGCGATCCGTTGCCGGACACGGAAAAAGACAAAAGACAAAAAAAAAAAAAATTAGCTTGAGAGTCATTTCTTCAGAGGGCATAGATGAAGCACAGGGTAGCAAGGTAGTCAAGAGAGAGACCAAGGCCTCGGGCGTGTGGGGCAGGTGGCCACGATTCCCAGATAGGGCGGGGAGGCTGCAGGGGAGGGGGTGTCATAGCCGAGGCAGGAGACGGCGGCATGTAGAGCCCAGAGAAGGGCATTTGGGACACAGCGGCAGAGGTTCTCAGGCTGAATGCCCCAGAGGAAAAGGAAGACAGGCCACAGGATTCTGGGTAAAGAAGGGGCCTGGCAGGCAAAGGTGAGCAAGATGGGGGGGGTCCCCAGCCCGTTTTCAGGTTTGCCACAATGGCTCCACGGTAGCCTTCTGCTGGGGATGAGGGCAGGCTCCCACAAAGTCTTGCAACAAGCTGCCTGCTGTGGTCTGAATGCCTGTGTCCCCCCAAAATGTATATGAGGAAACTCTAACCCACAAGGCAATGGTGACAGGAGGTGGGGCCTTTGGGAGATGATGAGGTCCTGAGGGTGGAGCCCTCGTGAATGAGATCAGTGCCCCTGTCAGAGACCCAGAGTGCCCCCTCACCCCTTCCACCACGTGAGGACACAGAGAGAAGGTGCCACCTATGAACCAGGAAGCGAGCCCCCGCCAGGCACCGAATCTGCCCATGCCTTGACCTTGGAATTCCAGCCTCCAGAACTGTGAGAAAGAAGTGCTTGCTGTTTAAGCTGCTGGTCTGTGGCATTCTGTTACAGCAGCCTGAATGGACTAAAGCACCCCACCCCCAAATGAGATCCCAGGGGTCTCACCCCACCTTCCTGGCCTTGTCCGGTCAGGAAGCACTGATTTGGCTGCAGGGACCCCAGACTCACCTCCGGCCCTCCCTCCCCCGCCCCGTCCAGCTCTGGACAGGTCACTATGTGATGGATTCTGTTGTCTTCAGGAGTCCCTGGCACAGTGGAAGCA
This sequence comes from Galeopterus variegatus, assembly GCF_000696425.1. Taxonomy (NCBI): domain Eukaryota; kingdom Metazoa; phylum Chordata; class Mammalia; order Dermoptera; family Cynocephalidae; genus Galeopterus; species Galeopterus variegatus. The sequence goes on from NW_007726147.1 coordinate 475,382, forward strand.
GAGGAAGCGGAGTTTCCCTGTCGGGCCTTCTGTGAAGAGGCAAAGAGCACCTCGGCCACCGCCTGCTTCAGGCCCAGGCAATGCCCACGAGGCTGTGTTTAGGACGGATCCCCATGAAGCCTGTGGATTTGCCCCAATTTAGTCTAGTTTACAAGCAGGTGTTCCTGGCACCCCAGGCCCTGCTCAGCAGCTGATGGGTGCCATTGACAGGGCAGCTCTGCCCCAGTGAACTCACTGGGTCACAGGCCATGCTAAGCAGTAAGTCCTGCCAGGCCAGCTTTGGCTGTGAGGCCAGGGCATTCTCCAGAGAGCAGACGGAGACACGAAGAGGACAGGTGGCCTGCACACCCCCTGCCCCAGGAGCCAGCCCCTCACCAAGCCCAGCTCAAATGCACTGCCATTATGGACCCCATCGGCGTCCCCAGACCACAGTCTAATTGTGAAGAAAACTGAATTTCAGCCAGTCCTAGCCCCGAAGGCTGGGGGTAAAGTTCCCCCTGCAGACTGTCAGATACCCGGTCAACTGAGGCATTCCTTGCAATATGTCTGTTCATGTAATGTTATTCTTTTTGTAGTTTCATTGACTGAATAACAAACTAATTTTTTGCCTTTATGAGACTTTTCATATACGCGAGAGGTCTTCAGAAAGTTCATGGAAAGATTTGTATTATCTTCTCCAAGAACTTTTTGAAGTGCCCTGGTATGTATACAGTCATGTGCCACATAATGACATTGCAGCCAATGGCAGGCCGCAAGTACAAGGGTGGTCCCATAAGGCTGTAATGAAGCTGAAACCTTCCCATCGCCTAGTGATGTCACAGCCATTCTAAAGTCACAGCACAAGGCATTTCTCGCCTGCTTGTGGCGATGCCTGTGTAAGCACACCTACAGCAAAACACATTGAGGAGGAGTGCCAAGCTTAACCACGCGGGACCCTCTCGAAGGTGCTCGGACCTTTAAGGTAGAAAGCCAAGCACTTGACACATTAGGTCTGACTCCAAGTGGAAGGGCTGTTCTCTACTTCAGAATTCTTGCATTTTAGAATGATTTCCACCCATCTGTATGGCCAGAGAACAGTTAGTAACAGCTACTAACACTCACTAAGTGCCTGCTGAGTGCCAGGCCCAATCTCTACCTGTGATTTTATTGTCATAACTTTGTGGGGGTGGTGTTATTCTAATCCCCATTTAACAGGTGAGGAAAGCGAGGCACAGGGAGACTTAGTAACATGGTTAGAGGCCCGTGCTCGCGCAACTAGTGGCCAGTGTGGATAATAGGAAAATTCATTGCTGTCTCCTTTCATGATACACTTTGCCAAAGCAACAAAAGCGCCCAAGGATGCACACACACACACGCACACACACACACACACACATACACGTGTACACATATACACACACATACACGCACACACAAATATATATACACACACATACACATGCACACACACATGCACACACACGCATACACCATACACATACACCATACACATACACACACAAACACACACACACACATATTCATACAGAGTGTATGTGGTAGGTTATCCTACTTCCATTTTAAATTCTAATACGGAGTTTCCCTGCTACCCTAATGGCTTCTCTCCTACCTGCTCCTCTAAAGCTACTTAGCCCCAGCTGGTGTTTGCTTTGAGAACCAAACCATTCCATCAACAGCCTGCCCAGGCTGACAAAAGGAACCCATTCTAGGGTGGTGGCCCTTCCTGGGCCAGTTAGTGATGCAGACAGAGGGAAGGGCCTGGAGAGGCACAGCCTGGGCAGAGAGAGGCACCCTGCACACACGGGCACCTGTGTGTGTGCTGTGTGAGGGGCAGGGGTGGGTGGATTACAAGATAGTTGGTGTTCCTGGAGAGCAAAACGTAAAGACACAAGTAAGAGAAACTGAGACAAGAGAGGCAGGCAGGGCCAGAACTCCAGGAACTCAGGAGCCAGGCTGCATCATGCGGCCATTCTCTCGTAGGATGGTTCTCCCTCTGGAGGTGCACAGGGATCACCTGGGGACCAGGCAGAAACATCAGTCCCCCGGCCTGGTTCTCAGAGATGCTGAGTCCCCACATCTGAGGTGGAGCCAGGCTGTGCGTGTTTAAAAAGCACCCAGGGGCCGGCCCAGTGGCGCACTCGGTAGAGTGCAGTGCTTGGGAGTGCGGCGGCGCTCCTGCCCAGGGTTCGGATCCCATATAGAGACCCGTCTGCTCACTGGTTGAGCACGGTGCGGGCGCGACACCAAGGGTTGCGATCCCGTTGCCGGTTGCGGTGCGGGCGTGACACTGAGGGTTGCGATCCCGTTACTGGTCACGAAAAAAGACAAAAAGGAGAAAAAAATAAAAATAAAATAAAAAGCACCCAGGTGACTCTGAAGCTGGTGGTCTGACAAGCGTGGGAGGGTGGACAGGAGGGAGACCAGGCTGGAGGCAGGAGGCGAGAGAGGAGGTGCTGGAGCTTCCAGATCACGGTTTGAACTGAATTGCTGGTAGGAGTGGAAAGTGGATTACAGAAAGGGACATTCTTGTCATCTTTTTTCAAATTGAGGTAAAACATACATTTTATGTAAAGATACAGTAAAATGTATGTAGGGCAAGAGTGCCTTCCCAGAGCATCTGTGCTGAGAGTGGTGCAGCGCCAGGCTGCTCACGGAACTCAATGCACCGCTTGAATAAAAACACAAAGGGACAGTCTTCAGGGCTGTGTGCTGGCAAGAAGTCACTTGGCATCATGCTTAAAGAGCCCTGAAGAGGCCGCTTCTATTTTACCCAATAATTCCAATCTAAAGAAATATTTCCTCCATCATTAGGAAATATTGAAAAAAAAAATGGGTTACGTGCCTGGAGATGTTCACTGCAGTGTTATCTAGTCCAGGAGTAACTGGAAATCCTGTATGTGTCCAGCAACAGGAGGCAGTAGAGTAGAAAACGATGTATCTACTTCTAGAAGGGCACAGCGGCCCTTAAAGAAACAATCACAAAGACGACAACGAGGAAAGCGTGACACGGAAGCGGTCGCATGAGGTGCTGGCCTCGCAACACTTTCTTTTCCTCTTCTGCTGTTTGCTGCCCTAAAAACACGACGACACCAATGACAAGAATGCTTAAGAGCCATTTACTGTCTTCATGACACATTGTGACATTGTTTATGCACTTTTAACACATCACTGACATGCTTTCAGCCTGAGTAAGTCAGGAATCGGGGCATTAGTTGTCACAGTCCAAGAAAATCCTATCGACGGCGACAAGAGGAGAGCTGTGCAGCACAGAGGAGGAGCCCAGGCCCACGTGCAGAGCACGCTGCTGACCCCAGGGACAGCTCCCAGCACACGCTGAGGCTTGGAGAGAGTTTTTAGCTTTATGTATTTGCTTATATATTTATGCCCAGGATTTTTCAAAATTCCTCTCAAAAATAATCCATCACATCACTAAATATCTTGAAAAGCTAGGCCCTGGGATTCAAGAGCCTCATCTCTACAGATGCCACATAGCCACAGAATCACTCACTCTCTATCACCTCGTGCACAATTCATGAAGCAGCCTTTCAGCACGGCCTGGACAGGCCCCCAGCTTTGACGAGCGGCTCCTCCTCGGCCAGGTGCAGGTCCCGTGAACAAAGGCCCGAGGTCCATTGCTGTGCGGCCCAGGCTGGCCAGGTGCTGTGACCCCAGGGACACATATTCAGTGGCTGGTTTATCTTCAGTCCTGGCGGAGATCACTGAACAACGGCCAGGGCAGCAGAACAGCTGGGAAATATCCGGGGCTGGGAGGGAGGCGCCAGGGCTCGGCAGCAGCTGCTCTCAGGCCCCCGCAGCTCCCACGGGTGCTGGTGGAGGGTGCCAGCCCTGGGCCCAACTCACCCCTCAGGATGCTGAAGGACATGACCCATTGACAAAAATCTGCCAACCATGGCCTTTTCTAACCTTTGGGACATTTGCTGGGTCCCAGCCCTAGAGGGACGGAGTTGCACCTGCTCTCCTTTACCTGCAGCCTAAAATTCCAGCTCCCTCATGTGGCAGGTCTGCGTGACCTGCCTCCCCTGGTGTTTCTCCTGGATCACACCATCTGCCCTGACTCTTACCCCCTTGACAACCCCGTTGCACGTGCCTAGAATGCACCCTGGTGCTCCCTCCCTTCTGGAGCCTGCCCACCTCCCAGTTTGACTCAGTCCCCACCCCTTCATGAGCTCCCCCAAGCCCATCTCAGCCACCCTCTTGGGATTCCTCCTCCCTATCCTCACAGCCTTGACCGTGAGCAAAGGATAACCAGTCACCCTGACTTTCCCAGGTCCATCCGTTCTCAACACCTCCGTCCTGGTGTCCCTGTGTGTCATCAAACTGTCCTAGATATCATATGGCTTTGCTGACCACAGATAGAACTACTAATGGAGAAGAGCCAGAAGGTGGAGTGAGCATCTCAATTCCTTGGGAAAAAGCCAGTTCCCCATGAAGACACCAAAGGCAGGTCCCACCCCAGAGATTCTGACTTAGTTGGTGGGGACCTGAGCACTGGGGCTTTGAAGAGCTCACAGCGGTTCGGGGAGCCTAAGGGGCCGAGGGCTAAAGGTGACCCGGCCAGCCCTGCATGCGCTGGGGAGCATGAGGAGCAGGAGTGAAGTTAGTGTCGACCCTGGCATCAGCAAGGTGAGCCCGCATGACTGAGGCCATGATTGTTGGCACACAGCTCCCAGTTCAGGGGCCTGACTGCCCACTCTGGATGGAGATGTGCTTGGTTCAATCATGGTTGCCCTGGGCATATTGCGGTGGCCCTCCTGCCACAGCTGCAGGGTACAACTTAAAGGACAAAGCATGAAATGTTCAGGTTGGGTGGTTTCTACTTGACTGAGCAATGTGTGGGTCAGACCCGCTTACCCCCACCCCAGGGAACTAGCCTGGGGCAGTTTTAGGGTACAGGGGGGGCAAGTATCCCAGATCCCCGGGGCCTAGCCCAGGCTGATCTGGGCACTGGTCTGGGGCCTGCCAGCTCCTTCCCAACTCAGGCAGGGCCCCAGGCTCTCAGCATACCTGGCCCCTAACCTGGAAGGAGGGCTTTTCTTCTGGAGTTTTCCTGTTCAGCCCACTCAGCTGAGGGTTTCCTGGACTGGCTTTGTCACCAGGGATCTTGACTTAGCCTCAAGTCAGACACAACATCTGCATGCTGGAGGGTGTCACCATCCCCATTCACTCATTTGCTTCTACACTTGGATCATGTACCTTCCGAGGGCCAGGGCCATTCCAGGCACAAGTGCTAGACCCAGGGACACCATGACAGATGCCACCGACAAGGTCCCTCCTGCTCTGGGGACCTGTTCAGATGGGAAGACCAACGTAAATAAGCACAAAAATAGAAAGTGAGTCCATGCCTGAGCATGACAGATGGTGGCAAGCGCATTGGGCTGGTGGGGACACAGGTGTCTGGAGAAAGGCGTCCAACAACAGGCTGAGTGGTCAAGAAGCTGGAGGAAGTGTTCTAAGCCCAGTGTGTTTGCCAGAAACGTTGGGAGGTGAGCAGGCACCCCAGATGCAAGGGGGAACATCCAAGGAGGCCAAGACCCAGCCAGGCCAGACCCCCTCCTTCAAATCTGCATGGCCAGGCCCTAGGTTCTCTCTGCTCCTCGCATACCTGGCAGAGCAGGGCTGGAGGGTGGAACAGGAGGCCAGGGACCAGCCTGGCCTTTGAGGCTGATGACGCTCCCTTTTGAGCTATGATTCTCAACCTGACTGCCATAGAGGACCCTGGGGATCTCTGAGAACCCCTGACACCCAGGCCACACTCCAGCCAGCAGATTAGATGCTCTGGGGCTGGGGTCCAGACATGAGCCTTGTTTTATGCTCCCCAGGGGATGCTTCTGGACAGCCAAGGAGAGTCCAGGGGAGGCAGCACAGGAAGGCGGCAGAGCCCACGGGGTAGAGTGGGTGAGATCTTTGAGGTCAAGCAGGCCTGGGTTTTAATCCTAGCTCACAAGTGACTTTGGTTTCTCCTCTGCAAAATGAATTGACACCCACTGTCCAGACATGCTGTGGGATTGAACAAGGTGACATATGCAAAGTGCCTGGAATGGACCTGCTCCCTGTGATGTGGTGCTGCGTGGGAGCGCCCTTCCCCCTCCAGTGTCACGTGGTAAAGAGTGCTGGGGTTGGAGTCAGCAGACCCTAGCATGACCTGCAGCCCCAGTCCTAACCTCTACTGGCTTCATGCACCTGGGCTTCTCGGGTGCGAGACGGGGAGAGTCTCGACCCGCCCTCAGGCAGTGGACCTTGGCAGCAGGCACCCACCTTGGGTGGACCTGCAGGAGCACACGGCCTCCCGCAGTGCGCTGTGTCTGGGGAGGGACAGCCAGGACTGCAGAGGTGACCTGCAACCCTGCTGGTGGTCTTCCCGGTGCTGTGTAAGCCGTTATTGGAGAAATAGCTGCTTTCATGGAAAATGGTGTGAGCCGCGAGGCCACCCTGAGCTGTGGTTTCAGCGGAATGCCTCTCGCCTGCACTGAACTTCTCCAGGGCCCCTGATGTCTCAACTCCCTGAGCCGATGTGTATCAGCGAACTCAACCGCTGGCAGCAGCGATGGGAAGGCCACCAAGGGAGGCAAGCCGTGGGCTCCCAGATTCACCCACAGTCTGGCAGCCACAGGAAGGGCCATTTCTGAGAAGCCCCGGGCCCAGGTGGAGCCTCAGTATCAGCCTCCATCTGGGCCTGGCTTCTGCTCTGCAATGCTGAGTTCGATACTCTAGAAAGATCTGGAATCCTGGAGCCAGGTGGGGAGGACCTCACCGACTCTCCCTCTCCTTCTGGCTTCTATGAAGCTCACACAGGAGCCACCCCCCACCCCCGCCCTCTGTACTTCTCTCCGTACTCCCGGAGCATGTCACCAGGTAGAGCCACATCCATGGAGGGTCAGAGGTGGGGGGTGGGAAGTTTTATTTTTCTGAAGCCCTTCCTAGTCCCGCCCTCAGTTCCCTGCCCTGCCCTGGCATCGCCCTGGAGCTGCATAAATGCATCTCTGGCCTCCCAAATGAAGCTCTGGCTCCTTGCAAAGGGGAGGGCAGGTGTCCCTCATGCTCACCCAACAGCTCACACCCCGTGGCTGGGTGGAGATGAGCCCCATGGCAGGGACAGGTGCAGGGACAAACCACTTCCCCTACCCTGTCCTGCATTCCCAGGTTGTCTTGGGAATGGAGATGGAAGGAAAGCAGGGAGGTGGTGGGCGCTGGAGTCTGGAGGCCAGGCCTGCAGGGCTCTGCTGGGGGAGGGAGGAGAGGCCTGACACAGGGCAGCCAAGGCCAGGGCTGCTGCCTTGAGGACCCTGGGACATCTTTGTGGCCAAGGAAGTCAGGGCATTCTCACTAAGTGTCCCTGTGGGCCTGCTGTTCCCCACCCCCTGTCTCCCACAGACAAGGCTGGCACCCTGCATCCACATGGGTCCCCCAATTTGGGGTTACCACGGTGAGAAGAGACCACACTTAGCTGGAGTTGGAGGCCTGTTCCGGTTTCCTCCAGGATGCCAGTAGTGTACTCTGCACTGCAGCCCAGAGCTGGTGGCGGGGATCCCCTTTGGGTTAGAGCTGAGGTCACAGTCCAGGGCTGACATGCTGAGCCCCTGCCACACCTGCTGTCAGCAAGAGGGACACCTTGGTAATGGGCCTGTGCTAACCAAGGGGTGCCAGGCACTACAGAGAAGCTTTCCAATCTGTGCAAGACTGGCCGGCTCAACCAAACAGTAGGTGCCCTGGGGTGGGATAGTGTGACACCTCTGCACCTCCGAGCTCTGCAGGCCGCCAGCCCTGAGCTCAGCTCCCAGGCAGCTGAGACTCCACTTCCCAGAAGGAGAGATGAGGTGCAGAGAGGCCAGCAGCCTTGCTCAGAGCTGCACGGGATCCTCAGGCTCTCAGCCTCCCACCCTCACAGTCCCCTGGGCCCAGCATCTCCCAGGCCTTCAAGATCATCCAGGCAAATCTTTGCAAATTGTTGTTTAAAAAACCTTCTCCTAAAACAAAATCTGACCTGGACATTCAATCCACCAAACCTTCAGAAGCGCAGTAGTGGGCATGGGGTGCCCCTGGGCCTTGCCCACCCTGAACTGAGCAACTGAACAAAATCCTCTGATATAATCCAGGATACAGATGTCCCGTCCCACAGGTGAGGAAGCCGAGGCTGTGGGGGCAGTGTGTGCGGGGTGGACATGAGCTGGTCCCCCCAGTGTTCCACTCTACACCCCCTTCTGCACTCCCGCAGCCCCTGCCAGAACCCCCATGCGTAGCGTATTTATGGTCTGACAGCAGCCGTTGTAAAACGGAGCCTCCTCCTTGTAATCACCAATAAGTTTCCCCTTGGAGGAGCTGACTTTGAACTTGCAGAGAACAAAGTCCCCTTTGTGACTTGCTTTTGGGAAGGGACATAGGGGGAGAATTGCATAAATAACATGAGAAGCAGCAACCCCAATCATATTTTGTAACCTCTCTTGTGAATATGAAATAAAAACCACTTTATTTTGAAAGCTGCTGTGGAGCCAAGTTTCTCCTTCCTGGACGTGGAGGCTCAGGGCCCAGGGCCAGGCCAGCAGGACAGTTGCTGTGGTATCGTGGGCCACCGGGCCAACCGTGAGCACACCGGGCCACTCTAGTCCCACTTGGCCCAGGCGAGGCGTCATGAAACATGGCATGAGCCTATTCCTTTCCAGATGCAGGGAGTCCAGTTTGCGCAGGAGGAAAGTCATATCTTTGCTATTTGGGGCTGGAAGGAACATGGCTTTTCCCCTCCTTCCCCCACCGCTCTCAACCATGCGTGTCTTCCCGAGTTTCCTGCAGCCTCTTCCTGCCAACACTCCAGGACAGGGCGGCCAGGGCCCCACAGGAGCCGGGGTGGGGGCTGCAGCTCTCTTCCCAGCCTGCACTTCCCCCGGGACAGGAGCGCCTGCCACCAGCTGTCCCATCAGCCACATGGCCTGTGCTCACACGCTCTCTTCTTTCTCTACCAAACCCCATTCCTCCTTTGAGTTAAAGCACGTTGTCACCTCCTCTGGGAAGCCCTCCCTGACTCAGTTGCTCCCTGGGCTGCCTTTACACAATATTTAACACAGGTCAGGGTGGCTTAGTTTCACATATGTCCCCTCAGTTGACTGAGGTCTTAACTGAAGACATAATCCATGCTTGCACCCCCAGCCTACGTCCCACGGCCAGGTACAACGATAGCCTGCAGGGGGACAGATGAGCAGGTCCACACGCTTCTCACTCCGTACAAAATGGTGCTTGTAGTGGTCAAGACACTTTCAGCTGCAAACTGCCTTCTGTAAGAATAAAAGGTGGGGCTGGGGGCTTTCAGGTTAATATAACAGAGATGTCTGAGCAGATGGCTTCAGGCATGGCTCAATCTAGGGCGTCTCTCTATCTCAGCCTTATCACAGGCAGGCCTCCCCCGCATGAAAGGAGCTAGAAATGTACATCTCATCAGCTCAGCAACCCTGTAGAAAGACAGCTCCTCTGTCCCCATAGCTTGGCAAGATTAACGCTCTGTCCCCACCCAGCCCATGGGGTCTAGAGGCAGGATTTCTTCTGGGAAAGTAAACGCTCGGGCAATTCTTGTGAAGCAGAGATCTGAAGGGGGAGATTCAGGAGATACAGGAGACTGTCCTCTGCAGCTCAGTGTGCTACCCAGGGTGGCTCTGGGCATGAACATTCCAATATAGTAATTCCTACCTCCTTTATTAATAATCTATACATCGTCCACTTCCAAATGAGATCCAAAGCCACAACATAACTTTGGCCCGGCTTGTAATCCTTCCAAAGAGCCTTCACATAACTGTCACTTCCACAGAGTGCCCACAGTGAGGAACTGAGGCCGAGAGGCGTGGAGTGGCCGGCAGTCCTGCCGACAGGCGTCATCACCTAAGCGGAGACTCGCCTCCTAAAGGTGAAGAGTTGCTTCACTTCCCACTGTCCCAGAGGAACTAAGAACAAACTAAACCCAAGTGTTGCCGCGTCTGCCCATGACCCCCATTTCACCTCAGATCATTCAAGCCCGGCTGGGGTCATGTGGCTTCGGTCTTGCAGCGAATGCTGCGGCCCAGCACCTGGGGCTGCTGGCGGTTACTGTGGTTACTGCTGCTGCTGTTTTCAGCTTGCCGATGGAGCTGGGTCTACGTGTGCGCACGCAAGGATGTGCACACACACGCACACGTACACAGATGTGAGAGCCAGCTATGATCACGTGCGGAAGGTCCACCTCGCCTCACGGAACCCACACTGGAACCCATTGCACAGATTAGGAAACTGCCCAGAGAGGGGGTCTTGGTCCATTCGGGCTGCTGTAACAAAGTACCTTAGGCTGGACCATTGATAAAGGGTGGAAATTTATTTGCTCACAGTTCAGGAGGCTAAGAGTCCTCTGGCAGCCTCGGCATCTGGTGAGGGCTGCTCTCTGCTTCCAAGGTGGCACCTTGTGTCTGTGTCCTCTGGAGAGGACCAACACTGTGTCCTCACATGGTGGAAGCCATGAAAAGGGACGAACCCACTCCCTCAAGCCCTTTTGCAAGGACCCTGATCCCATCCACAAGGGCTCTGCCTTCCTGACTCAGTCACCTTCTACGGGCCCCACCTCTCAATACTGTCGCACTTGGGATTAAGTTACTTCAACAAGTTCATGGAAAGAGCTGCCAGTGAGCTCAGTTGGTCAGAGTGTGGTGTTATAACACGAAGGCCAAGGGTTCAGATCCCCCACCAGCCAGCTGCCAAAAACACAACAAAACAAAAAAAGTTCGTGGAAAAATAGAATCGAAAGATAACTGGAATTTTTTCATGAACTTTTTGAAATACCCTCATGTGAATTTGGGGGGAAAAGTTCAGACCATAGCGGAGGCAATTGACAGCCACTGGGACAACCAGCTGGTAGATGGACAGACAGACCTTCAACAGAAGGCCTGAGAGACCAGGGACCTCACACTTCTCAGCAGCCCGTTCGGCTTCCCAGACACGGAGAGGAGGCTGGATGGGGAACTGAGAACAGAGACAGAACGAGCTGTCTCTCTCAGGATTGGAGCACTGAGATGTGTCAGCAGCCCGAGGAGGTGGAGGCAGTACCAGACCAGACTTGGGTCCTGATGGGGAGCCCTTCCCTGTCTGGTGGGCTGTCTGGAGGCTGGCTGCTTAGCTGCCCCAACCTTCATTCTTGGGGGCCTCGGAGTGGTCAGGGGCAGTGAGGGTCCGCAGAACCTCCAAGATCAGCAGTAGCCAGTGGTACAATTGGCCCAGGCTCCCAGGGGCCCAGGCCAGGCACCTGTGGGGCAGGGCATGAGGGCTGCCTTTCCAAGGGCAAACCTCCCTTCCCTGGGACAAAGGACAGGAATGTCATTCTGATTTCACCCACTCCTATGTGGCCGCAGGTTGGAGGCCACAAGACTTTCCTGGCATCTTCACTCTGGGCAAAGATTTCCTGGCCCGCACCTCCAGGCCTCTCTCCACGCTGGGCCCTGATGTCCCTGACTCCAGTCCTGCCCCAGTGCTTCTCTGGGTCCCCTGTCTTTGGGGCTCTGCTCCATGACCAGCGTGTGGACATAGCATTAATGCAGACACAGACCCTAACTTCACCTCACAGTGCTGTCCTGTGGATTGGGTCTGAGTGTGCTATCCAAGCTCTTGGCACCACTGTGTGCTCTGCAAACAGTCCCCAGAGTTCAAGAAAAGGCAATGGAGGGAGAGCCTGCAGGCCCAGCGGGCTGCACCCAGGGGAGCTGGCGTGCCGTAGACACCGGCCTGCGGCAGATGCTGTTGTCCACCTCGTTCAGTCAGTGCTGTTCATTTGAATTTCATTCCTCTTTCCATTTTGTTTGCATTTAATTTGCAAATGGGTCTTGATGGTATGTTTCTATATCAGCTGTAAGCATAAGGGGCTTATGACTGCTTTCATGTTTCTAAATGTTTAAGTAACAGTATAATAAAAATATCCAAGTCAGCACCAGGAGACCAAGAGAATTTTTCCCTTTAGAAGTGGGGGTGGGGTGGGGTGGGGTTGTCCTACGCTATTGGTGTCTGTGAGGTGTCAGTAGCCCAGAAGCGACCTAACGGGGAGACAGCCCAGAGGAGGGCTGGAAAGGCAGGCCACTCTGGGTTCGAGCCCATTCCTGTATGAGCTCTGAGCTGGGGAGAGACTTGGCATCTCCCAGCCAATTTTCACATCTGAAAACGGCAGTTGGAGCCTCTGTCTCCGGCCAGCTGCCACTCACAGTGTCCTCAGTGTGGCACGTGGCAGAACCTCGGTGGATGTGAGGTGGGCTCTCTCCTCTGGGCATTGCTCATCCCAAGGCAGGCCTGCTCTGCCCGGTGCCTCTGAGAAGCACTACCTTGACCCAAGGAAAGTCCCTCTCCAGTGGGGATGCCAGGCCCCGTGACAAGTAGGTCAGGAGAAGGTTTGGTTGGGGGCTGTAGGGCAGTGGCCCCCAAGACCCACCAGGTTCTTTCTGCTGTGGGGCAAGACTCCCACCACCCAACGGTCTCAAGTCCAAACCAAAGGATGACCTCAGACCGCCCACAGCCTCCAACGCGGCACAAAGGGGACCGCTGAAGGGTCTGAGAAGCAGAGGGTGGCCAGCAGGTGTGGCCCCGGGAGCTAGAGCAGCAGGTCATGCAGATGGAGTCCCAAGGCAGTGGGCTCAATCCAGGCTGACGGAGTCACAGGTGCCCCTCAAGAGGCCTGGGCCTTTTGACCTGAGCTGAGGTCCAGGAGGTCAGTGAGTGTCCAGGCGAGACCCTGGTCCTGGCTGCTGGGCCAGCCGCTGCTGATGCACCCAGCGGGAGGCCGGGGTGAGAAGGTCTGCAGCCTTCTCAGCGGGGAGCTGTGGTCACAGGCGGTCCGGCTCCCGGCCTGGCCCCCCAGTCACTGGCCTTGCTGCTCACTCAGCCTGGACATTTGGGGCACTGGGCCCAGAGTTTACTCAGCAGGGGCCAGTAGGATTTACTGACAAGGCAAAGATCTGATTTATTTTTACTTTTCAGGCTTGCCCCCACCAAAATGAAGGCTGTTGTTTAACCAGAGGCCACTAAAAATAAATATTTAAACACCACATTTGTGCAGTGAGCCAGGCCAACTGCGCCTTAGAGGCAGGCTGTCCCCCTCAGCCTCTGAGAAGATGACACCTCACACCTGCAGCAGCCCCCACACTGAAGGGGACCCCCCTTGGCCCAGTAAGAGGACAAAGCCGGATGTCCAAGTACATCCTTATTTCCCAGTGTCTAGGGAAAACAGCGACTGGCTAGAGGACAGAAGGAGACCAGGAAAGGAAGTGCCTCTCCAGAGAGTTCTTCCACACAGGAGCGGGGGTAGCCCCGAGAGAGGCTTCTGACTCTCCACTGCGTTGTGAGTTTGCTCCCACCGAGACACCCGACGCCACCGCCTGGCCACACCGAGGTCACAAACCACACGCGGCAGGGGGTCGGTGTGGCACGGAAGGCCCGGCCCCCCGGCTGGGAGACAGCCAGCCTGGACAGCAGAAAGTCCCCTCTGCCAGCGACCTTCTGCTGTTTCCCAGCCCTGAGATCTCTGAATGCAGCTTTTATTGTCAGGAGGCCAGGCAGTGGGGACAGTGAAGGCTCTGCTTTGACATCTGGAATGGGGGGGGGCGCTAGGAGAGAAACACACAGCAAGGAGAGAGAAAGAGAAGAGAGAAAGAAATGGGGGAGGGTAGAGCAAGAGAGGAAGAGAAGAGAGAGAGGAGACCTTGCTCAGAGCAGGGGTAGCTGGGGAGCGAGGGTGGGACGCAGCTGCCACCTGCCCTTGGCCCCCGAGTGCCTCCTGCAGAAGGGGCCCCTGGACCATGCAGGAAAGCGCTTCCGCTCCCCTGGGCTGACCGTGCTCAGGTGGGCTTCCTGCGCCCCCACTCTCCAGATGAAGATGGACCTAGAGTCACACAGACCTTCCGGGGAGACTGAGGAAAGCTGCTGCTCACTGGTACCTACAGCTCCGGGTGCGTTATGAAATAAGGTTTCCACTACTTTTTAAATAGAACAAGTGCTCCCCACTATGTATTTTCATGGATTAAAATATTATCTGTTTGTTAAATGTAGACATTGAGATGCTTATAATTCTGTTTTGTCTGTCTCCAACTTTTCTTTTCTTTTCTTTTTAATATACTGAAAGTCTCAAAAAGCAAAAGTGGCCTGAACCCCCCTCCACCTAAGCTCACCTGGTAGGCTCGGGTGGCTCTGTAAGTGCCCTGGCTCAGAGCATGACAGTGTTCCCACAAGCCCCGGGACAGACTCCAGGGCCTAGAGCAGCCCCAGGGGCAAGCCCTGCCCCACTCAATGTTGAGACCCTTGAACTCAGTAGTCCCTTAGGGATCACTTGAACCTAGGACCCTGAACACCAGGGTGGCCCACGGGAGCCAGCCAGCTGCAGCACAGAGAGGACCACCAAGCTGGGGCTGAGCTGCCAGGAAGGAGGGGGCTCTGAGGCAGGTGTTCAGCCCACCTAGAGGGACTGGCCGAGGTTCCTGAGGCAGAGCCAGCTCTGAGCAACAGAAGTCAGTAGCACTGAGACATTCAGGGGGATGTGGCACTCCTGGGGCCTATCCCTGCCCCTGACCTAGCTGGGTGTTATTACTGAAGGCATCTCACATTTTGTTCTCTCCCATCCTCTGGAAACATCTTGAGAGAATCAGAGCAATGAGCAATAGTCCAACTCACTTTGATAACCCTTTAACATATTTTATCCCATTCAATACTCACAGCAGCCCCACCCCCCTCACTCCCATTACACGAGTCTCTGTGCTATTCCTTAAATATACCAAACACTTTCCTGCCCCAGGACCTTTGCACATGCTCTTCCACACAATTTAAATACTCTTCCCCATGCCCCATCCCCTCACTTCATTCAGGTTTCTGTTAAATGTTCCCTCTTCTGAAAATATTTACTTTACAACTATGTGGGACTATCCAGGAGAATACCTTTGTTCTTAAGAGAACCAAACCAGTATGTTCAGAGATTGTAGTGAATTAAAAATGGGTAGAGATTCTTCACAGATTCTTTGCAGCCACAGTCTATTTTCCCACCCCTCTAATCGAGGCACGACTTGTGACCTGTTTCGACCAAGAGAATGTGCTGCAAGTGGCACCATGGGACTCAAAGCAAGGCCTCAAGTGGCCTTGCAGCTCCTGCTCTCACTCTTTTGGAGCTCAGGGGGCTGTGAGGAAGCCCAAGCCAGCCTGCTGGAGGGCACGTGGGGGAGAGCCGAGGCACCCCGCCCATAGCCCCAACCCACTGCTGGGGATGGACTGAGGACACCTGGGACCAGCCACAAAGTTTAGTGTTATTTCTTAGGAAGGAATACCTGAAACAAACGGTAAAAGTCACAGTCTGCCACTTATTTTTTATAAAAATAAGAAGTTGGGGGAGAGCGTAAATAAAACCTCATGTAGCTACATCTACAGTCAATTGATGTGCAACAAGTGTCAAATCGATAAGGGAAGAATCCTCTTTTCAAAAACTGACTCTGGGACAAGTGGATTTGCACCTGCAAAAGAATGAATTTGTAATTCCTACTTCACACTCTTAAAAAAATGAACTCAAAATGGATTAAAAACCTAAATGTAAGAGCTAAAACTAAAATGCTCTTACAAGCAAATAGGCATAAATCTTCTTGTCCTTAGATATGATGCCACAAGCAACAAAAGAAAGAAATAGATTAATTGGACACCATCAAAATTAAACACTTCTGTGCTTCAAGAACACATCAAAAAAGTGAAAGACAACCCACAGAGTGGGATAAAATATTTCCAAAGCATGTATCTGATAGGGACTTGTTCTAGAATATGCAAAGAATTCTTAAAACTCAATAATAAAAAGAAAAATAACCCAATTTAAAAACAGCCAAAAGATTTGAGTAGACATTTTTCAAAAGAAGATATGCAAATGGCCAATAAGCACATGCAAATTAATTAGGGAAAGGCAAGTCAGAACCACCCTGGGATACCTGCTAGAATGGCTATAAGTTTTCAAAGGCAGCTAGTGAGTGTTGGTGAGGAGGTGGGGAAATTGAAACCCATATGCACTGCCAGTGGGGATGGGAAATGTGCAGCCTTTTGGAAAAACACTTTTGTGTTCCTCAAAAAGTTGAACTCTATAGTTGAACTTTATAGTTTCCATATGACCAGCAACTCCACTCCTAGGTATACACACAAGAAATATGAAAACATTCGTTCGCACAAAATCCTGTACATGAGTCTTCACAGCAGCATTATTCACAGTAGCCAAAAGGTGGGAGCCACCCAAATGCCCACCAGCTGACGATGCGGTATATCCACACTGTGGAAGATTACTCAGCCACAAAAAGGAAGGGAATTTTGATATGCTACAATATGCATGAACCTTGAAAACATTATGCTAAATGAAAGAAACCAGACACAAAAATTCACATATTATATGATTCCATTGACATTAAATGCCCAGATGAGGCAAATCCATCAAGACATAGATTAGTAGTTGCCCAGGGCTGAGGGGAGCTGAGGAGTGACTAATGGTACGGGTTTATTCTTTAGATAACGGTGATGGCCGCACAATCTTGAGAGTATACTAAAAATCACTGAATTGTACATGATTACTGTATTAGTCCATTTCTGTTGCTTGTAACAAAATACTTGGAACTGGGTGATTTATAAAGAAAACGAAATTTATTGCTTACAGTTTCCGAGGCCAGGAAGTCCAAAGTCCATCTGGTGGTGATGACAGTGACCCAGGGGTCTCACATTGCACAATGGTTGAAGCAGAGAGAGCAGAGGGAGGGTAACCTCCTCATTCACTCTCTTTTTACAGCCCTCAGAACCACGCCCCTGACCACCGTTATTAATCTATTCACGATGTCACGGTCCTGCAATCTAACCACCTCTTCAAGGCCCCACTTCAATGACCATCATGGGATTTCCCACCCTCTTAACAGTCACAGTGGGGGCCAAGTTTCTAATACATAAAACTTGGGGGACACAATTCAAGCTTCAGTGAGTTTGGGGGGACATAATTCAATCCACTATAATGACTTTTATGATATGTGAATTATATCTCAGGAAAAAGCCAAAAAATATCTACTACATTTTCTGTAATATTTAATTCTCTTGATTTGCTCTCTATTTTTAAATTAATAATTTTAAAAGAACATGTTTCAACTTTAGGATATTGTTCCAATTTAGTAAAATATTTCATATGCGAACTAAAATGTTGGTGCCTTTCTACTGTTTAAAATTTTAAAACCAGGCAACTGCTGTCCACCTAGTGCCTGCTCTCAGCTTGGAAAGAACCTGGAAATTCATTCATGTTCAAGTGCTGAGAGCTGATAATAGTCTCCGGAGGTGTTTGCTTTTAACAGAGGGGGTACTTCTCAATTAGCCAAAAGAACGCCTCACTGGTGCACTGCCAGCCTCTGCGCTGGGCTGCTGGGGTCCTCGGTACCCACATGCCTCTCCTCCACATCCCCTCAGGAGCAGTGTACTTCCCAAAGACGAGCCTGGCTTGAGAGTAAATCAAGAGACACCCCAAAGTCAACTCAGCCTCCAAGGGCATTTGGAATAACTAATTATATGACAGTCTCATGACTTGTGTCTGGTTAGCCAAGAAAATCCAGCTTCTCTCTAACTACAACTAGGCTCCTGCGACTAAGCTCCAGGGCCTGGGACGGGCTCTGCGAAGACAGAATCTCACAAACTCTAGAAGTGGGTCTTGCTTTTCTCAGCTTGCTCAGATGCTTCGCTTCCAGATTTACCAGGCTTAGTAAGTGCAAATTTTCTCATTATTTTCCTCCAGGACCTCACAAGTCATTAAAATCCTCCTGGACAGACAGATTAGAGGACAGCCCTGAGAAAAATGTACATTGCTTTAAAACAAAAAAAAAAAAAGAAAGAAAGAAAAAGGTGGTTTCAGGTTCCACATTATATCAGCAGGGTTTAATCACAGGAAACAGAAACCACGCTAACAATTTTAAGCAAAAAAGGGTTTAGACAGGAAATTAGGGGCTTACAACTTTATTGAGAGGGCTGGAGGGGCAGGCACGGCTGGGCCTTTTGGAGTGACGCCCAGAACAAGGCCTGGGGACAAGCCGGCCGGTGCTGCTGCCTTGGCGCCAGTCAGCAGGTGGGGGGTCAGGAGCCGACCAGTGCTGCCTCCACACCTGTCTCCTGACCCCATGAGGGGACATGGGAACGCTGCCGCAGGAAAAACAACCACAACTTTGCTTGCCAGCAGAAACAGCCAAAAGCAGCAGGGGACCGTCTTGGCCTTTGAATCATAGTGGCGTGCAACTGATTGGCAGAACTGGGAATGTGCTGGAGCCTCTCACCTAGGGAGAGCCAACGATGCACAGCAATTCCGGCTCTTCCTCCAGAGAGACAGCATGTGCATAGCACGATTGAAATTGACCACAGTGGGAGCATTTATACTGTGGAAATCAGCAAGCGCTACCTGCCAGGGTGCCTTCTGTGTTTTTGTTTTTGAGAGCTGGTTGTGAAGTATGTGCCTGCACAGCTCTGGGCAGAACCCAGCCCACACCTAGAACTCTAGCAGCAAGGGAAGCAGGAAATGCAGTTGTCCCCCATCCAGCCTTTGAAGGCACACTCGCAGGAGGGTGGGAAGGATGCTGGCTGCCAGGCCTGCCTCCAGTACCCTCACTTCCAGGAACACCTTCTGCAGTAAACTCGCACATGTGTGAAACGACGAACGACCAATGCTGCGGGAGTGTTAGCAATTGTGCAGAGGCAACATTTCTTAAGACAAATTGTTCTTGAGCATATGTTGAGGTTTATTAACCCTCTAGCCAGGGAACTAGCAAGGTGACAAAACAGTGGGTTGTTTCAAAGAGGGTTTGGAAATCGTTGATTTGTATCTGGGGGCGGGGAGAATGCTTGCATATGCAGCTAATTAAGAAAAGAGGCAGCTGGGCCAGCCCGGTGGCGCACTCGGTAGAGTGTGGTACTTGGGAGCGCAGCGGCACTCCCACCGAGGGTTCAGATCCCATATAGAGACCTGTCCGCTCACTGGTTGAGCGCAGTGCGGGCGTGACACTGAGGGTTGCGATCCCGTTACTGGTCACGAAAAAAGACAAAAAGGAAAAAAAAATAAAAGAAAAAAGAAAAGAGGCAGCTAACAAGGTCAAGGTTATAGTTTCACTCAACACGACCGTTAAAATGTCATTTTACTATCAGCTGCCACAAGGGAGAGGTGAGGCACACAGCAGTCTTGGAGGTAATTTCTGGAAAGGTCAACCGTTCATCAGAAATAATAAGAAACACATCCAGGACGCACTACATCTGTGGCTGTTAATTACACAAAGTTACCTGGTTTCATGCCCCAGCAGAGCTGGATGAGAGCCCACCAGCTCCGAGGCAGCAAGCACGTCCAGCAGAGATCCCAGCAAAGCACCAGGTACCAGGGCCAGCGCTGGCCTCTGCGATGCTCGAGCTTCTGATGCAAAGGTGCTAGACGTGCTGGTTGCCTAGCCCTCCATCTTGTTTTTAATTCAACAACAGCCTAATATGGAAACAAGCTGCTGAGCACAGAATTATGTCCCCCTCCCTACGAATCCATGTTAAAGCCCTAACCCTCAATGTGACTGCATTTGGAGATAGGGCCTTTAGGTGGTACTTAAGGTTAGATGAGATCTTAAGGGTAGGGCCCTGATCCTATAGGGCTGGTGTCCTTATAAGAGGTAGAGACACCAGAGCTCTCTCTGTCTCTGTCTTGTGAGGACATGGCAAGAAGGAGGCCAACTGCAAGCCAGAAAGAACCCTCACCAGGAACCAACCCTGACAGCACATTTGATCTTGGACTTCCAGCCTCTAGAACTGTGAGAAAATAAACATCTGTTGTTTAATCCACCCAGTTTGTGGTATTTGTCCTGGCAGCCTGAGCTGACTAACATATAAGCCAAATGTCCATGAATAGGGAACTTGGGGAAGTAAAGGGGCAACCCACAGAATGGGAGAAAATATTTGTAAATCATGTATCTGATAAGGGATTAATATCCAGAATATATAGAGAACTCCTAAAACTCAACAACACAAAACAACCCAATTCAAAAATGGGCAAATGACTTGAATAGACATTTCTCCAAAGAAGATATACAAATGGCCAATAAAAATGAAAAGATGCCCAGCATCACTAAGCATTAAGGAAATGCAAATCAAAACTACAATGAGATACCACCTCACACCCATTGGGACAGCTACTATTAAAAAAAACCCAAAAGGGCCGGCCCGGTAGCGCACTGCTACAGTGCGCCGCTTGAGAGTGCGGCGGCGCTCCCGCCGAGGGTTCGGATCCCACATACAGACCGGTTCCCGCTCACTGGCTGAGCGAGGTGCAGGCGCGACACCAAGGGTTGCGATCCTATTGCCGGTCCCGGTCCGGTACGGGCGCAACACTGAGGGTTGCGATCCGTTGCCGGACACAAAAAAAGACAAAAAAAGGAAAAAAAAAAAACCAGAAAAAAACAAGTGTTGGAAGGACGTGGAGAAACCAGAACCCTCGTGCACTGTTGCTGGGAATGTAATGTACAGCCACTGTGGCAAACAGTATGGCAGCTCCTCAAAAAGTCAAATATCAAATTACAGTATGATCTAGCGATTCCACTTCTGGGCATATACCCAAAAGAATTGAAAGCAGGATCCCAAAGAGAAATATGTACACGCATGCATTATTCACAGTAACTAAAATATGGAAGCAGCCCAAGTATCCGATGGTAGATGAATAACAAAATGCTGTATGTACACACAACGGAATATCACTCAGCCTTAAAAAGGGACAAAATTCTGAGACATGCTACACAAGGGCCACTTCCTTCCTCCACGTGGGCTGTGGTTCCAAGTGTTAAGAGTAGTGGCAGATGTGGGCTCAGGAGCCCCTGCCCAGTTGCAGTCCTGGCTTGTCCCTCACTATGTCCAACCCTGGCCTAAGGAACAAGCCTGAGCCACTCTGGTACTATGGGGACAGGAAGGGACAAGGCCTGTTGAGTGGTTAGCACAGGGCCGCACAGAGAGGCTTGTAAGTGCTGACCAGTGTCACTTCCCGGGGCCCAGCTCCAGCCTGGAGAGGCCACCACACCTGCTCCATGCATCCAGTGACTACAGCTTGTTCAAAGGAGCAGACGGCTTAGCAGTTAGAGGTGGGCAGGGTCCCCATGCAGCATGCACGTAGGTGCCCTGGCTGGGCACAGAGGGGAGGCCCCATGCAGCGCAGCCCCCCCACGACCCCCCACCCTCCCTCTCATCCTTCCCCATAGGGAGCTTCACCGGGCAGTCCTTCAGTCCACACCCAGGGGAGAGCTCCCTCTGGGGAGTGAAGGGAGGAGAGTGCGCTGGAGCAGCGGGAGAGGACACCTTTCATGTGTCGCCTGTTCAGGGAGACGCGTCTGTGCCTACCCTTTTCCCATTGTTGGGCCATGGCACCTCACAATCCCTGGGAGGATGCCCATGATATTCACTGTCTTGTTGAGGAAACAGGGTCTGAAAGGCTCAGCCAAGGCCACCCAGAATCTCTCATCTAAGCACCCCTGTCCCCCATCTCCCACTGAGACAGGAGTGAGGTGGTAGTCACAGCTTCCAGTCGGGCTGACAACAGACCCTCCCCCCAGCAGCAGGAAGCAAGGAGGGTGCCGTCCCCCTGTCCCCACTGTGCACCAGGCCTGCGCCAGCCCCTCCCCCACCCTGTCTTGCTCAGTACTCATGGCGCCACTGACGTAAAGGATGGGGAAACTGAGGCTCGGAGCCACAGGTCCAAGTGACATGCAGGCTACAGACCCCACACCTGAAGCTGACACGGGGTGACCATCTACATCCCAGACACCCCAAACCAGGTCACTGGCACCTGGAAAAAGGCTCTGGCCAACTCACATGCTCGTCCTGGGCCAGGCCAGGCCATCCACGGAGCTGAATGAGCAAGGAGCCGGTGGCCCCTGCCCACCCTCCCCAGTGCCAGGGAGGCCTGGTTGGCCAGCAGCAAGTCTTCGTTTATTTGTGAAATGGTCTCCACTTGCTCTTGAGAAAGTCCCCTTACTCCCCAACCTTCCCCTCCTGACCTCCGACCCTCCTTCACCCAGCCCCATGTTCCTGCATCAGGCCCCAGGCACTTGACAGGACCCCAGTGTCTCAGGACCTGAAGCTGGCCAGGCTACAGCTGCCCTGTGCTTCCAACACCTCCCCGTCTGTCAAGGCCACTGTCTGCCATATGTTCCCAACTCCCCAACACTCTGCTCTGTAAAGGCCACGAGGTATAGGGACAGTGCTGGTGCTGGGCAGCTGCAGGCCCCCAGAGGCCTTGGTGGGGATGGTGAGGGGCTGCCGCTCAGGCCAGTCTGCCCCTGGGGAGCTCCTGCCAGGGGGCTCAGAGCAGTCCAGGGGGCCAGGAGTGCCCAACAGGGATGGCGTTAAAAGGGGCCTTCCCTAGGCTGGATGTTTCTGGAATCTGGTCCGGAAAGGTCCTGACAGATGTCTCCTCAGAGATGGGCCTGCCTAGAGTCCCTTTAAGTGAATCAAGTGACAAAGCCATTTCCCGGAAGCCCAGAGCAAAGCCAAGCCCAGGGTCTCAGCCTTGAAACGGGCTCCTTGGTGAGTGTAATCGTCCCTCCCCGGCTCTCCCGGGCGGCCCCCAGCCCAGGATCTGTATGAAGACGGCTATTGAGTGGCATGCTCTGAGGGCTGGTAACGGTGAGGCGTGGCTCTTCAGGTTGAATTACTTTTCAATTAAATTCATTGAGGTATAATTTGTATGCAGTCAAATCCCCCCTTTTTAGGCACACAATTTTTTTTTTTTTTTGTCTTTTTCCGTGTCCGGCAACGGATCGCAACCCTCAGTGTTGCCCCCGTATCGGACCGGGGACCGGCAACGGGATCGCAACCCTTGGCGTTGCTCCCGCGCCTCGCTCAGCCAGTGAGCGGGAACCGGTCTGTATGTGGGATCCGAACCCTCGGGTGGGAGTGCCGCCGCGCTTCCCAAGCGGCGCACTATCCAGTGCGCCACTGGGCCGGCCCCTAGGTACACAATTTTTGACAAACATGTACAGCACTCTCTAGACAAAGAATCTTCCGATCGCTGTTCCGTCCCTACGGTTTTGCTTTTTCCAGATTGTCATATAACTGACGTCATAAACTATGAGGCCCGTGTGTCTGGGTTCCTCCACTCATGCTTCTGAGCTTCGGCCACGTTGTTCAGCACGTCAGGTGTCCGTCCCCTTCACTGCTGGGTGGCGTTCCACGTGGTGGCCGGACCACAGCTGCTTATCCACTCACTGCAGATGGATATTTGGGTTGTGCTGTGGTTTAATGTGTCCCCCAAACTTCATGTGTTGGAAACTTAATCCCCAATGCAACAGTGTCGGTAGGTGGGACCTTTAAGAGGAGATTTGGTCGTGAGGGCTCTGCCCGCATAAATAGGTCAGTACTGTTATCGCGGGAGGGGGTTAATTATCGTGGGAGTGGATTCCTGATAAAACGACGAGTTTGGCACTCTCTCCCCCCTCCCCTCCCCCTTCCTCTCTCCCTTCTCTCCCTCCTGCCACTGTGGGGTGACACAGCAACAAGGCCCTCCTCAGATGTGGGCTCCTCAACCTTGGACTTCCCAGTCTCTGAAACTGTAAGAAATAAATCTGTTGTTCACAAATAACCCGGTCTCTGTTATAGCAACACAAAACCAACCACACAGTGTGTCTGCATTGTCAGCTATCATGAACAGTGCTGCTGTGAACGTTCACGGGCAAGTTTGCATGTGGACACATGTTTTCATTTCTCTTCAGTTAACACCCAGGAGTGGGATTACCGGTCATACAGTACGTGTATGTTTAACTTTGTAAGAAACAGCCCAACCGTTTTCTACAACGGGCGCACCATTTTACACCCCAGCACAGTGCGTGTGTGCTCCATCTCGTCCACGTGCTCCCCAGCCTGTAGTGTTGTCAGCATTTTTTGTTTTAGCCATTCTAGTAGATGCACTTTATCATGCATTTGATTTGCATTTCCCTAGTAATTAATGATGCAGAGCGTATTTTCATGTGCCCAGTGACTATCTGTACATCTGCTTTGGTGAAGTGTCTGTTCTTGTCTTTTGCCCCTGTCTTTTTTTGTTTCTGTCTTTTTTAAATCAGGCTTGTAATTGCTTCAAAAGGGCTTGGAGATTGGGGGGAACTGGCAGACTTAGATCCTGAACACAGCTTTGCACACTGGCCAGGGAAGAGTCCGTTCATTCAGCAGTGGGCACCCAGCTCTGGACTGTGAATGTCTACACATCATGCCTTTTCCCAGACCCCAGACTCACTTCAGAGGCCAGCCACGGGGCCCAGAGAGAGAAGACATACAATCACACAAAGTAATAGCACCTGTGCAAACGTATTAGGAAATACAAAGCACTGGGTGCCGAGCACACAGCAAGTGCTTGTTAAGCATCAGCTGTTATCGTTATTATAATCTAGTAACTCAGAAGTTGATTTAAAAAACGTTCTTCAGTCAGGAACCTGATGTCCAGGCCCAGAAACAGCCACCAAGTTAGAGACCCACACAAGGCTGCTAGAGGATCTTGTGGTGTCGCGAGTCCCCCAGGCCAGTCCATCTCTGCAAAGCTGAACTCAGCTCCCATCCCCTGCCGGGGCTGGACTCTGAGATCTTCTATTGGTGTCACCTGGTGTCACCCACCCTCTCTTCTCTAGCATCCCTGAGCAGTCCCACATCTCACACACAAAGGCACATACCACCTGGCCTCACACCACTTGTCCTTCTACCAGGAACACCTCGTCCCCACCAGCCACCTCTTCCAGGAAGGGGTTACTGTCACTCTTGTTCCTCTGAACTCCTATGGCCAACATCTCCTGAGCAGTAACTGTGGCAGCCACTGTGGGAGCAGAGACCCAGGCCAGGCATTTGGGGAATGGGGAGCAGGTGGTCACAGCTGGCACCTAGCAGCACACATAGGAACACAGCTGGAAAAGAGAGGCCTGGGAAGTGGGACAGGTTGAACTGCCAATAGGGGCTTGGGTTTCCTTCTGGGCCAATGAGAAGGCATGGAAGGTGGAGAACAAGAAGCCACGTACCCTGAGGGCAGGGGCCAGGCGAAGGGGCAGCTGGGCCTGGGGGGGGGGGGAAATGTGGGTTCAGGAGAAGCCGTTCCCAGCTGTGCAACTTTGCTCAAGCCCCCGAGGCCCTATGAGCCTCGTTTTTCTCCTCTGTGAAATAGGCAACAGTAAGAAGCCAGCCTGCCTCCCAGGGTTGCAGGGGTCAGGTAGCCTAGAAGTGCAAACATGATGCACAAACCAGGACCATGATGCTGCGGGTCATTGTGCTTGCACGAGTGGGTGTGGAAGGGAATGCAGTGGCACCAAGGTGGACCACCTGGCTCCCTGAGCAGGATGTGATGGGGACCAAGCAGGACAGAGGCATCTAACATCCTGTCACATGCAGTACCTTCTTCCTCTGCCTGTGTTCCAGGGGGCACCTCCCCCACACACACGGCCGACTGCCAGACCTCCCTTTTTATGCTTCTAACCCTACAAGTAACATACAAGGTCAGACCAAGCCACGTACACTGCGCACACAAACACACAGCCCCACACTGCTCCTGCCCCACCACCGCTAGCAGAGTGGGCAGGGCCCCTCCTGCTCTTCCACACTTAGCACACATGTGCTCAACAGCCGGGTGCGTGTGTGCGCGTGTTGTGTGCTGTGTGCATGCATACTGTGTGCACGCATGAATGGTTTCTTAGCATACGTGTTGTTCTGACTTGCTTCTGTCACTTGGCACCAGGACTTGGGGGCACCTTATTCCTCTGAGCCTTTGGGACATCTTCGGGCAGCGCTGGATTTCAGAGCCACCCAGCTGCTGAGAGGTGTTCGGGTTATCTCAAGACAAAGAAAGGATGAGGAACAACAGTGACAGGTTTCTGAAGTGCAGTTATTTCATAAACTGGGCTTTCTCCTACCTTTTCTCCTACCTCTCTTTGCTTTTTGCTTCTTTGTCTTTTCTTGTTTTATCGCAATGGGCCCACAGGTATACTTTATGCTCAATTACAGTCATTGTGCTTTTTGATGCTCCAATTGCCCCAGAAATTTTTGAGCACGTCCTTGCTTTCTGGCACAAGATGTCCCAGGCCCACCTCAAAGTGTCGCTGCCCCAGACCTAGAACCAGCCAGTATCCCAAAGAGCGCTGGTTCCTCGGGGTGGAACTTGTATTTAGAACCCAGGGATCTGGCTCTCAGGCTGCTCTCTGCTGTGAGGTGACCCACTGCACCTTACAGGAGAGAGATCTGACACCCAGAG
The DNA here is from genome assembly GCF_000696425.1 of Galeopterus variegatus. Classification (NCBI taxonomy): domain Eukaryota; kingdom Metazoa; phylum Chordata; class Mammalia; order Dermoptera; family Cynocephalidae; genus Galeopterus; species Galeopterus variegatus. The sequence continues at coordinate 501,645 of NW_007726147.1, forward strand.
AGGGCTGGGGACCCTCTAGTTCCCACAGGAAGCTGGGCCAGAGTGGGGCTAATCTCCAAGACTCCTGACTGTCTTCTTGGGTTCTTTGGGGTGGGGAGAGGTTTCCAGGTCAGTCACTTTTAGCTTGTGGTTCTCCCAAGGGAAGCCTATCCAGAATCATTTTCATATACTTGGTCTGACCCCTGCGGTCAGGGCCTTAAACCCAGACGATGAGTAATTTCAAAAATACTGGAAAAGTCCAGACACAGAAATAGAGCTGCCCACCCACCAGCTGATGCCTAAAATTCCACCATTCATTCCTAAATATGGAAATTTCAATCCCCATTTAAATGCAACCTCCCCGAGGATTTCACTTTTAGGTATTCAGGTGTTCCCAGGAGCAGACCTCGCTAATGTGACAGATACAACCCTGAGGCCCCTGGGCTTGAAGTTTAAGGGAAGGGCTGCCCTAAATTGGGTAACAGCCTTTACACTTATACAGACTTCACAAATACGTGTCACAATCTGGCAGCTCCAGCCCCCTGCTCACCCCAGAGGCTCTGGGGACTGGCTGTAGGACCCCTGCTTCTGCTGGGGCACAGAGGGCCTTCTCAGCTGAAATGCATCAAACCTCATGATGCTCAACGAGGAAACACGTGTGTTCCCTTTTCCCTTGCAACCCCTGTGGTCTCCAGGACCTAACAAGGTACAAAGGGAAATGTTACTCTTTGACGGAATCAAGAGGCATGGACGGAAGACATCACAGCAGCCGAGAGTGACAGTAGGCAGAGTGTGCATGTGTGTGCGTGTGCCGGGGGCCTAACTGAGCTGGCATCTGCTTTGAGAAGTGGGCCCCCAAAGATCTCAGAGGGGCTCCAACCTTTCACACTAGATCCCCCACCCCTCCAGTCTGCGCTTCCCCAGTCCCACCACCCCATACCCCATGGGATTCACAGAGGGACACTATTTCAGAGTTGAACGTTTGTGGTCAACTAGCAGGGAGCTATTTCTGTTTGTGGTAGGATAATACTTTGACATATTGACAAAGTGCTTTGTTTTCTGTTTGGGGGATTTTTTGCACTTCATGCTACCCCATCATTTAGGCCATTCAGGTAAGAGGTTATTTTAGAGGCGCTGTCCTGGGGGTGGGCGGGTGGGACAGCAGAGCACAGAGCAGGAGCCTGTGCATTTCTAACTTCCGGTAGAAGCAGCTACCAAGACTCTGGGAAGAGAAACTACGTTAAGAGCTGAAGCTTAATATTGCAAGAGCCAGGTTTTTAAGAGATCAAAGTTTTTGTTTTATGCTTTGTTTCTGGTTCCAAAATCCTCAAAGGACAAAGTTGAGGCCATAAACAATAGGGTAGAGGAGAATTATGCAAAGCCAGGGTCCCACCCGGAGAAACAGAGTTTGTCCATGGTGGGAGGAGGGGCTGCAAGGGAAGAGTGGATGTTTTCTGGGAACGGGGACATTGTCCCTCAGCCCCAGCCGAGGCCATGTCCTGGAGAAGAACACCTGGGACCTCGTGGAGACCCTGAGAGGGCAGCGGAGTGGGGCTCGGGAAGCCTCGTGCACCACGGTTTCCCATCATGGCAGCCCAGCTAGCCATGCTCCATCGTGCCCAGGCTGGTTCCTGGGCTGCAGATGGCTTCCAGCCTTCATGTAGTGCTCCAAGCGGCAGGATGGAGGAAAGGGGAGGAAGGGCAGAGGCCATGCCCAGACGTGTCCTCAGGATCTTTCCCAAGCACTGCCTTCACCCTTTTAGCCAGAATGAGGTCACGTGGACATGCTCAGCTGTGAGGGAAGCAGGGACACATGGTCTTTATTGCAGGAGGCCAGGTGCCCACTCACAGTCAGGAGTTCTGGGAGCCCATGAAGGGATGTTGGGGAGGCAGCCAGCAGTCTCACCACAGCAGGTCCAGACACCAGATGCTCCAAGCCAGCCCTGCAAGGCTCCTGAGACCCCATGTGGCTGTACCCCCGTCCCCACAACAACATCTCTGCTATGCAATGACCCTCCCCAGCTCTATCTTGGGTTCTCAGATTTAGGAGTCAGGGGTCACCCTGTCCTGGGACCCTCCCTCAGATGAGGCTATCTTATGAATGAGAGCTAGCTCAGCTCCCCAGAGCTGTGCTTCCCAAAATGGTAGCCATTATTCTGTGGCTGTTGAAATATACAACTTAATTAATTAAAATGCAATAAATTTTAAAAGTCAGCTCTTCTGTCACACTAGCCACACTTCAAGCATTCCAAAGCCATGTGAGGCTAATGGCTACCATACTGGACAACACATAGAACATTCCACCATCACAGAAACTTCTATTGGCAGCACTGCCCCAAAGGCATGGGGAGCCAGAGCCCAGAGGCTCCTGCTGGGGGAGCTACAGCAGTGGAACCCATCCAGGACTCCTGCTTCCCTCCTCACCACAATTTCTGCTGCTGGTGACCAGCCATACCCTGGCCCCACCATGCTGACCAATAGGATGGACACCCAGTCTGACCCTGGGGCCAAAAGGCCAGCCAAGTCATGTACCTGCAGCATGAGATGAGAGACCAGCAGGGATAGAGGAATGAGGGGGGAGGAGGAAGACAGGGAACTTAGAGCGAAAAGGATTAGGGTGCTGTCGGCTTCTGTGGTAGCTGGCTGAGCAACTGGAGGCAAATCCCCTCTCTGCCTTCAACTTCATCGTCCTTCCACCCATCTACCCAGGAAGCAATGCATCCATCCACCCACCTATCCATCTATCTATGTACACATGCATGCCTCCGCCCATCTATCCATGTACTCATGCGTCCATCCATCCATCCACCCATCTATCTATGTACCCATGCATGCCTCTGCCCATCTATCTATGTACTCATGCATTCATTCATCCATCCACCCATCTATCTATGTACCCATGCATGCCTCCGCCCATCTATCCATGTACTCATGCATTCATCCATCCATCCACCCATCTATCTATGTACCCATGCATGCCTCTAGATGGGCAGAGGCATGCATGAGTACATGGATAGATGGGCAGAGGCATGCATGTGTCATCCACCCATCTATCTATGTACACATGCATGCCTCCGCCCATCTATCCATGTACTCATGCATTCATCCATCCATCCACCCATCTATCTATGTACCCATGCATGCCTCTAGATGGGCAGAGGCATGCATGAGTACATGGATAGATGGGCAGAGGCATGCATGTGTCATCCACCCATCTATCTATGTACACATGCATGCCTCCGCCCATCTATCCATGTACTCATGCATTCATCCATCCATCCACCCATCTATCTATGTACCCATGCATGCCTCTAGATGGGCAGAGGCATGCATGAGTACATGGATAGATGGGCAGAGGCATGCATGTGTCATCCACCCATCTATCTATGTACACATGCATGCCTCCGCCCATCTATCCATGTACTCATGCATTCATCCATCCATCCACCCATCTATCTATGTACCCATGCATGCCTCTAGATGGGCAGAGGCATGCATGAGTACATGGATAGATGGGCAGAGGCATGCATGTGTCATCCACCCATCTATCTATGTACACATGCATGCCTCCGCCCATCTATCCATGTACTCATGCATTCATCCATCCATCCACCCATCTATCTATGTACCCATGCATGCCTCTAGATGGGCAGAGGCATGCATGAGTACATGGATAGATGGGCAGAGGCATGCATGTGTCATCCACCCATCTATCTATGTACACATGCATGCCTCCGCCCATCTATCCATGTACTCATGCATTCATCCATCCATCCACCCATCTATCTATGTACCCATGCATGCCTCTAGATGGGCAGAGGCATGCATGAGTACATGGATAGATGGGCAGAGGCATGCATGTGTCATCCACCCATCTATCTATGTACACATGCATGCCTCCGCCCATCTATCCATGTACTCATGCATTCATCCATCCATCCACCCATCTATCTATGTACCCATGCATGCCTCTAGATGGGCAGAGGCATGCATGAGTACATGGATAGATGGGCAGAGGCATGCATGTGTCATCCACCCATCTATCTATGTACACATGCATGCCTCCGCCCATCTATCCATGTACTCATGCATTCATCCATCCATCCAACCATCTATCTGTGTACCCATGCATGCCTCCGCCCATCTATCCAAGTACTCATGCATTCATCCATCCATCCACCCATCTATCTATGTACCCATGCATGCCTCCGCCCATCTATCCATGTACTCATGCATTCATCCATCCATCCAACCATCTATCTGTGTACCCATGCATGCCTCCGCCCATCTATCCAAGTACTCATGCATTCATCCATCCATCCACCCATCTATCTATGTACCCATGCATGCCTCCGCCCATCTATCCATGTACTCATGCATTCATCCACCCACCCACCCATCCACCCACCCACCCATCCATCCACCCATCCACCCGTCTATCTACCCACCCATCCATCCACCCACCCAATCCATGCATTCATATATTCTTCCATCCATCTGCTCTGTACCCCTGCTTTCCAGGCACTGTGGGTACAAAAACAAATGATGCACAGTCTCCCACCTCAATATGGAAATAATTGACAGAATAATAATAATAATAACAACAATTGATATAGTGGTGGGGTAAGTGTTCTGGTAGATGTGGAGTGAATGCCCTTTAGAGACACAGTGAGAGGTAAGTAAATGCTGGTGAATGCTGAGGAGCCCTCCCAGATCCCTCCTCCTTTAAGCATCTGTGCCTCCCCAGGTGGGCTGAGGCTATCAATTCAAATGCTGGGTCTGGCCCAGACCTCCTGAGGGAGGCTTGTGGGAGGCCAAGCGACCCCTCCCCCCAGGATCTGCTCTGGCCAGACCACTCAGCCAAGGTGGGACCCAGGCCAGCCCCCCACCTTCCTGCCCCATGGCCCCACATTTCCAAGCTGCCAAGTCTGCACCCCCATAACAGGAACAAACCCAGGAACCTCCAAGGCATGACCTCACTTACAGAGGAGCCTGGCGAAGGCTGCCTTCCAGCGCCAGCATCTCTTTAGAGGAGGTGGAAAGAGTGCTGGCAGGGACAAGGGGCTTGGCCACAGGCCCAACTCTTTCAGTCTCGAGCTACAGGGGGCCTTGTCTGTAAAACACAGACCCATTCATTTACAGAGCTGTGTGAGGACTGAAGATGATGTCAGTGAAAACCTACCTGGGGGTGGGTATACGGCTGGTGGCTAATAAATGCTACACAGAGCTACAATGTGTGAAGGTTTCCTTTCTACTCTCATGGGCTTTGATGCTATAAACTAGAGATTTGAGGTGCACAGGATCATTTCTAACTTGACAAGCCAGATCAAAACCATCCTGTACGAGGCTCCAGCTTGTACTCAGAAGGAAAGGGCGACACATCATAAATCAAACCACCACTGACCTGCCTGGGAGATCTGCTCCCCACACACTTCACCTGAGTCTTTGGAGAATTTTCATGACACATGTCAATGTGCCAGATGGCCAGGAGGTCTGAGGCCTCCTGGGAGCTGCCTTCTACCCATAGAGCATCAATTCATAGCAGGAAGTAGACAGGGCCTGTGCACGCCGGAGGGCCAGCTGGCTGGCTCCATTTCACTGCTGGTTATTAAAAGGTTTAAGACCAGATCAATTAGTTGTAAATGCAGATAGAGAGCTGAGTGGGTCACAGGGTTTGCAAAACCGTTTCTCCCCCACAAAAACATATCCTACAGGCAAAATTTGCTCAAGCGTTCAGGCTGGATGAGTCAATAAAGATTTTTGGAGCACCAGGCGCTGGGTGAAGTTTTAGGCAGAGAGAGTCAAATCATTCAAACGACATGTCTTTATGGAGTGTCTACTCTTCCTCCTGCTAGTCAGTGAATAAGACAGGGTTGGTCCCTGCCCTCAGGGGCCTGGTATTCAAGTTGGGGAGCAGATAAGGAAAGAGACAAATAAAGTGATTACGAATTAAGTAAGTATTCAAGTGTTATGAGGAAAATAAACAAAGAACTGAGATGATAACACAGTGTGATCAGAGACCTCTTTGATAGCTTGTTTGAACTCTCTGAGAGGATGGAGAATGAGCCAGTCATGGGAAGAGTGCGGGAAGAACATGATGCACAGGCAGTAGTATGTGCAAATGGCCTGTGGCAGGAGAGAAGTTGCCATGCTCCATCCCCCAAGAGATGAAGGCCACGGAGCACAGTGCGACAGCTGGGAGCAGACAGCATGGGCCCTGTAAGCCACAGTAGAGGGTGAAATGGGAAACCACTGGAAGATCTGCATGTGCTGCAATTCATACTGGAGGAGTACCACTCTTGTGTTGCTGTTTGGGGAATGGCCTAGAAGGAACAAAAGTGGAAGCAGAGAGACCTGGGAGGAGGCCTTTGGAGCTATCCAGGTGATGGTTACTTGGATGAGAGTGGTGGTGGAAATAGGGAGACATGGGGAGAATTGAGATATATTCAGATGGCAGAACCCAATGGAACTTGCTGCTGGATTGGATACAGGGTGGGAAGGAAGGAAGGAGAATTGAGGATAACTCATATAGTGCTGGCTTGAAAATGGTGGTAGCAGTTATGGAAGTGGGGTAGGTATTAGAAAGGGAGATGGGGAGTTTGGCATTGGACACAGGAGATGCCCGTGGTGCAACCACATACAGATGTCAAGTGATCCGAGAGTGTTAGGTACTCAGAGGAGGGCTCTGACCTGGAGTTAGGAAGGCCACCAATTAATAGATGAGTCACCCAGGTGTAGCAAGGTCCCTCAGATTGAGAAGGAGGGGAGGAGGAGCAAGCTCAGAGACAGAGCAGAAGCGGGAGGAAAATCAGGAGTGGTGCCGTCCAAAGCAAGAGAGAAGTATATCAAGAAGGAGGTGGACGTGTCACTGCGAGAGGTTTGATGGGTACAGAGACCTGCCTGGGGATTTGGCCACATGGAGGTCACCAGTGACTGACAGAGCATTACATTGTGGCCATGGGACAGAGGCAAATGAGGGTGGAGCAAAGAGTGGAGAGGTGAGGACATGAAAACAGCATGTGGGGTGACCCCTGTTGTGTTTTCTGGCCACCCCATATCTTTAGAACATTCCGGTTCTGTTTGGGGGCATTTCTTTTCCCACCTTGAGAGTCAATGTCCCTGAGGTAGAACCGAGAAAACTCTCTTCCCAGCCTCCTTTGCAGCCAGGGCACAGGCATGTGACCTGGCTCCACCAATCAGATTCAATCTCAAGAGATGTCAAACTCTCTTCCCAGCCTCCTTTGCAGCCACACAGGCACATGACCTGGCTCCACCAATCAGATTCAATCTCACGAGACATCATTCCAGAAGGAATCTCCAGAGGGCAGCAGTGGTCACAAGTTGACCTGCAAGCACCAAACAGATGCTGCTGCTGGCAGCACTGTCAGTTGCAATAAAGTCAAGCTCCAGGCAGCAGACGTGCGGTAGCCTCTGTTGCTCCATGGGGTGATAGTGGTTTCCTTTCTCTGTGGTTCTGGGGGGTCGTAGTTTGGGGACTCAGTCTTTAGGACTTAATGTTGAGTCTGCTACTCCAGCCTTACCCAAAATTCCTTTTAATAAACTCCTGTTTTGTTTAATCATCTTGACTCAGCATCTGTTGCACCAACTAAGAGCTGTGCCCTAGTACCTCTGCAATGCTGGGCCAGCCCCAGACTTCCTGTTGTGTGAGAACAATAAATCCCTCCCCATGCATCAGGATTTCTGCTGCTTGCAGCCAAGTGCACTCCCAACTGAGCCAAAATCTGGTTGCTGGCAGTGGAGGTGGTGCAGGAGTGGACTGAGTGGAGGGGGCAGGGGATAGATACCAAGGACCCCATCATTGCAGGATAGGATGTTGGTCATCCCTGCCATGCAGTGGCAAAGGATTTGGCCAAACTATAACCTGCTGCATGGTAGGACACAGATCACATGCCCATCAGGACTGTAGAGTTCGAGAAACGTCACGAAAAATCCACAATGGATCTCTTACCGGCTACTTCTGGCAATGTCCTACAAGAGAGGGATGAATTGAGACCAGACACAGCCAGAAGTCAAGCAGCGCTAGAAGAGAACATGGCAATGCTAAGAGAAGCACCCTCTGCTGGGAGCCTACAATCCGAATGGATTGAAAGTAGCGCCGTAATTTGGAGCCTTGCAAGATCACACACACACACACACACACACACACGCGCACACACACACAAACACACACACAAACACACACACGCACGCACACACACACACGCACACACAAACACTCACACACACGCGCGCGCACACACACTCACACACGCGCGCGCACACACACGCACACACAAACACACACATGCACACTCACACACGCACACTCACACACACGCACACAAACACGCACGCACACACACGCACGCACACACACTCACACACACGTGTGCGCACACACACGCGCACACACGCACACACACACACACACACAGTTTCTTCACTCCAGACTGAAGCAAAATCTTGCCTGCAAATGAGAGCCAAACAGGAGATACACTTGGGGCCTAGGCATTTCTCTAGGACTTTCTCTTAAGAATTCTATCTAACAGAGGGGCCCCCAGAATAGAGCAGATGAAGGGGTTGTCTCCCATTGAGGCCATTGTTTTGAATTGCCCCAATGTCATAAATATTAAACTCAGAATTAGGCCAAAGGCAAAGCACAAGCCCAGTAATATTTTTAAAATTTAGAGTTTTCATGTGTCAGGCTTAGGCTAGAAGAGATCTTTACCTGTGGTTACTCTCAAATAGAACTGACCAAAAAAAAGACCAGAAGCCAACAAAGTTTTTGAGTAAACGTATTACCCAAAATAATCCCAGGTTGGTGCATAACAGCCAGTACCTGAAGCAACCTCCAGGGCCCCAAACTCACACCAAGAGGAAGCTGTGTGGCCCCCAAGGACAGCATGTCCCCTAAGACCCACCTCATGGGTGCCCATGAAGAATAACAGACAAGGAGGACCCCTCCAGAGGGCAGAACCGGGTCCACAGAGGGCCGGGGCTAAGGCAGATCCACCCGAAAGCAGAACAGGGTGTCTGATGGCTCCCAAGGAGCAGGTCATCCCCGCTGAGCAGGACTCCGCTGCCTGCACCAGTGACCACTGTGTGCTCCCACTCTTGATCTCTGAGTGGAAGCTGCTACGGCTGTTTTCCTATTTCTAACCAACCGCTGACACTGAGTATGTTGGAGCAGATAACTTGTCTTTTAGTTTCGAGGTCACAGGACCACAGAGAGACCCACCTGGGCTTTATGGAGAAGTCTGTCCTGGAAGTGGCGGGATGAGTCTTTGGCTGTGTGCCTTGGGAAACACTGATGCTTGCTGTGCATGACAGGAAGGATGGAATCAGTGCTGGATAGCAAAGGGGAGGACTGTGTGGCAGTCACTGCCAGCTGCTTATCCAGGATCCATCCCCCCTTTCCTCCTTACTAACAGCCCTGATTTGCAAGGGGGTAAAAATGCGTCTCTGAAGTACTCATCTTTCCACTTAGAGCTGGCCATGTGACCCAGGTCTGGCCAGTGAAATGTAGGGGAAAAGCTCTGGGGGTAAGAATCTTTTCTAAATAAAACGTCAAAGTCTTACTGGAGGAGAGATCATCTTTGTTCCTCTGCCTCCTCCTCCTTCCTCTTCTTTCTTCCTGGAAAGGAGACATGATGCTGGTGACGAGCAGCCATTCTGTGACTATGTGTTGTAGAGAGATGTCATCAACCAGCGTGAGGGAGCTGGAGGGACGTGGGAGGTTAGGAAGGAGGGAGAGGCTGAAATGGTGGGACTTGGGAGAACGAGCGATGGGTGGTCCCTGTGGCAGGCAGAAGGCACTGAGAAGCACATCACTGTGGGAATGCAGAAGAAAGGGGGCAAGGAGGGAAGGAAGTGCATTTTTCTGAAGAGCACAGCCCAGCGAAACAGATGGCCTTGCTGAGCATTTTCTGATACCACCTGCCATCTGAAACGGGAAAACACCCCCACCACGGACAGCCACGGTCAAGGCACCGTGCGCACGGTTCTCCCTGTCTGCGTAAGTGGAGTCAAAAAGAAAAACTGAAATCTAAATCAGCATTAAAGTTTTATGATGTCAATAAATATGTCTCTGTTGCTTTGGCCAGGCAGGTTGATTTACCCGTAGAATAGGGGAATCACGAAGATGACAAAGTTCTCAGACAGCTCTTTCTGGAATTCAGAGCTGAATCCGGAGGGGAAACTGATTGCTGAATCGGGACATGTGCCCTGGGCTTGCAGACTGGCTAGTCCCCAGGGCCATCAGATGAAATGATGGAACTGAGAGCAGAACATCAGGCAGCTCAAGCACAGGGCCCTGGGCGGGGAGGAAAGGGTTGGACAAGCGCTATTTTCTCCCCACAGTTTCACATCTTCTTAAGCCAAACGTGGAGTGCCGGCCCCAAGCAGCAGTCTGTGTTGTTATGTCCAAGAGCCCTGAGTGGCAGAATGAAATGCGTAGAGTCATCACTGTTTTGCAGATGCTGTCCCTGCACCCAGGACAGTTATGGGACTTTCTGAGGGCACATGGGAAGGAAGAGGACTGGGGACAGGAGTTCACATTCCCATACGTCCTCCATGGCCAGGGAGGCCACAGTGCCACACGTGTTCGTGCATATAATCAATTTCATTTAATCCTCACAGCCTCCTAGGGTTTACACTCCCATTGTACAGATGAAGTAACTGAGGCCAATAGAAATAGAGAAATGGACAAAAGTCACCCAGGTGGTGAGCAGCAGCACTGGGATACAGCCCCAGATCTACTGGCTTTGGAGCCCCCGCCCTGTCCCAGCTCCAGTTGCTGGCACCTGTGAGCTTCTTAGGTGGTTACATGTGTGTGCATTTGTCATCTTCCAACACTGGAAGTCTGTACAGGGCAGTCATTAAATTCGTGGGCTCTGGAACCAGACTGCCTTGGTTTGATTCTGAATTCCACTACTCACTGGCTGTGTGAGCTGGGGCCAGTTCCTTAACCTCTCTGTGCTTCAGTTTCCTCATCTGTAGAATGCGGGTGATGAGAACAGCACCCACCACGTAGTCCTATGTAGGTATTAGCTATTTTCTTCTATTATTTTTGTCATCACTATTACTGTTGCTGTTGTGGTTGTTGATGCTGGACGAGTTGGAGGAGCCCATGAAACTGCACAGCTAAGAGGGGCAGTCCTGGGGAAAGCGTCCTGAACTCTCCTGACCCTGGAAGCCCCCAAAGCCCACTTCGGTGGTGGCAGGCATGGCAGGCAGTGAGCCAGGCTCCGACACCCCAGACACCGCCCTCCCAGGAAGTGGTTTTGGTTTTGTCTGACATTTGTTCTGAGCGATCAGACACAGGACCTTTGGGGCTCCTGTCCACACATAGCCTCCCACCCTGCTCCCCGAGGGGAAGTGAAACTGTGCCCAGCATCATGTGCTGGGCAGGCCCCTGCAGAAGCCTTCTTCTCCCTCAGAAAGGTCAGCCACCTGTGCTGGAGGACGCATGCGGGTCTGTGGCCTGGCCGGTATGGGGACGCTTACCCCCTCATCCCTGAGCTGGCGGTCCCTGTCTGCACCTGGGGAGGAAAATGTTCCTTCCTGAGTCCCCTCATCCCTGAGCTGGGGGTTTCTGTCTGCCCCTGGGAAGGCCCAGCCCCCAGAGGGAAAATATTCTGGGCTGTCAAGGGTGGGGGACACCTGGCCCTGCTTGTCTGCCCTCTGGGCTTTGGTCTTGACTGGACATTCCTGTGGTTCCCCCGAGCACCCTGATCTGTCTGAACTGGGCCCATCACACCTCTGACCACCAGGGCCTGGCCACCCTGGCTGGGCCACGGACCTGGGCTGAGATGCCACGGCCTGCCCTGCCTGCACCTCCTGAGAGGTCAAAGCAAGGGCCTGGGTAAGTCAGGCTCCCCAACCCTGGCTGGCAACCTCCAGCTGCTTCACTCCCCTCCCAAAGAGCAAGCTCTGAGACAGCAGGGACAGGGTGTGATACGGTCAGAGCCCCACACTGCTCTGTGCAAGCTACCTAGACCCGAGCCTGCACAACAGGCACTTAAACTAGCCAGGAATAGTCCCCAAATAACCTTATCAGTCAGATAGCCATAAAGCCTTCCTGTCTGCTCCAGTGTGGCCCTGCAAAAATAGAGCTGCTGATTAGAACCTTCCAGAAACACTAAGGCTGGAGCCTTCCAAGGGATGAAGAGACATTTGGGTGGATTTTTCCTGCCCCACTCTATCTTTTAAAATTAGCACATGGCATCTTAGAAAAGAAATTTGCCATATCATAAAAATATCCGTTCTCTTTTACTCAGAAATCCCATTTCTGAGAATGTTGCTTAGGGAAATAATTATAAGAAAGGAAAAAGTAATAGTTAAAGCTGCCCACTGCCGGGTTTGTCTAGAACAGCTAACCTGACCCTGGAAATGACTATGTTCAAGGACAGAAGGATGGCTATATCAGTGCAAGGCCATCCCCTCGACAGTGTCCTGTATTGCTATAAAAATGTAAGTGACAAAGGTACACAAAAGAGCATGTGCCCCAGCTGACTTGAAATGTGCCTGTATGTTACCCAGAAGGAAGTCATGTGCTGGGATGAGGGGACTATAGGGAACTCTCCCTTCCCCCTTCCTTCCTTCCTTCCTTCCTTCCTTCCTTCCTTCCTTCCTTCCTTCCTTCCTCCGTCATCTGCCACCTGAGGCCACAGGGATTCCTGCCTGTGCTGGAGAGGCGGGGAAGACAGCCCGTGAGCGGCACCTCCCAGCCTGTGCAGAGGGGGGCTGCACAGAGCCCCTTCCCAGCTTCCCTCCTCGCTTCCAAACCCTTGCTCTTGCTCTCAACCCCTGTGGACTCCAAAACAACAACTAAATCATATCATCAACCTCTTCGTCGTCAAACCCAGAGCCAAGCTAAACACCCGCCCTAATGAAGCTAAACACCCTCCCTAACGAGTCTGCATTTTCCTGGAGGCCCAGCCCTGACACCCAGCTCCAGAGAGATCTGTCCCTAGAAAGCGCCACATGCAGTCAATCTCAGGCCCTCTCCACATGCAGTCGACCTCAGGGTAGCAAAGGAGCTAATGTCCCAAAGGACAAGTCACACATCTGGTTGACCAAGGAATACAGGCCAGTCCAGCTATAGGGAAACACATTAGACAGAAAAATCAAATTCCAGGCCCAAAGGAGGAGCTGATGACAGAACATAAGGAGGAGACCTGCCTCAGGAGGAGCAGACTGGGTGCCAATCCTTGACCTTAAGCACAATCCCCCAAAAACCTGCACCGCCATCTGCTCCCATGTGAAGCAGGGCTCAAGGCCCGGCTGAGGAAGGACTCCCAAGCACAGAACAGAAAGCACCAACCTTCAGGGAAGGACTGATTCATCTGACCATGTTACATTTCTGAAAGTCTTTTATCAAAAGACATCACAGAAAGTAAAGACAAGTCACAAACTGACAATATTTGCAACAATCATAAGCAACAAAGAATTAGTACTCGAAGTATAAAAAGATTTGACCCAACACAAGAAAGATAAACAACCCAATAGGAAAACAAGCATAGACTCGAAGGGGCATTTACAAACAAGGAAACTCAAATTATGAAGAAATGAAAAGATGCTTAACCTCAAATGCAAAAGAAAGTCGAGGGGACAGTGTGACACAGTTGGACGCCCCCGTTGGTGGGTGTGACTCGCTACAACCACTGAGGGGAACAGTCGGACAGCATCTGATGAGGGGACCCGCACCTCCCCTATGACCACGCAACTCCACTGTTAGCGTCAACCTTGCCAAACACGCGTGCACACAGGCACCAGGGGACGGGGACGCACACAGCAGTGTCCAAACACAAAACGCTGGCAACATTCCAAATAACCTGCAAAAGTGGACTATATTATTTTCTTTAAGTGTACATTCATTCAATGGAATACAACATTAATTAAATGGATGTGTCGAAAACAAAATTTTGAGCAAAAATGGGGAGTCACAGAATTTAAAAAGAATACCTTTAATCTGATCTTATTTAAAGTACAAAAATAAGCAAAACTATATAATGCACTAATTCGAGGTTCATGCATTCGTGGTAAAGACATAAGTGTTTATTTTACTACTACTATTTGTTTCTTTATTTTTTGCAGCTAGCTGCACAGGGTTTGGAAGCGAAGAGAGAGGTTGGGAAGTGGGCTTGGTGCTTCCCCTGTCTCTGCACAGGCCAAGATCACACGGGTCCGGACACATGACCTTGGTGTTATCAGGCTGCGCTCTAGCCAGCTGAGCTAACGGGCCAACGCTGTTTTACTACTACTATTTAAAATGCACCTAAATAGTGTTTGTACAGTATAATACATTGCACCATGATTTATGATAGCAAAAGACTGAAACAATTTGCGTCCATCTTTGAGAACTGGTTCTAAAATAAGAAAACATATTCTTGTTTGTCTGCTTTTGCCTGTTTTCCCTGCCGAAAACCAGTGAATATTTGTCCTCGTCCCAGTTTGTGTGTGCTGTCATAACTTCATGTCACCCTCCCTCTCAGCAAGGCCCTGATTTGAAGCATAAATTACGTGGGTCACCCTAATCAAATCCCCTCTCACCCTCATCCTCGGCTCGCAGCCAGCGTACACATCTACATCTCTGCTGCAGCCGGGTTTGGCTACAAGAGCGAGTTCTAGGCAATAAATGTAAGTGGCAGTTATATCACGGCTCTCGGTCCTGGCCTGTGAAACGCAGCCATGTGAGTCCTTCCTCCTCCTCTGGCTGGCTGAGCTGAGGATGGCAGAGCCCCGGCAGCCCGGGTCCCCCATGGCTGTGTGGAGCACAGCCTCCCCGGCCCCCACCTCTGTCTGCTCACCTGGGCTGTCTAGTACTGCTTGGGTGAGTAGAAATAAACTTTGATCTTATTTGAGTTGTTAGGCATTTTGGAGTCTATTCATTACAGCAGTCGCCCTAACTAATACAATTCATTTCTTATTAAAACACAACATAAATGTACAAATATGTTTTATACACTAATTGGCAGGATATATTTTTCAGGAGCTGATCTGGATCAAGCTCGAGTCTGCAGTGGAAGCGGGACACAGGCTCCTCGTGGGGTCAGGATGAGTGCCTTCCCAGGCATGAGGCTTAGGGCCTCAGGACTGGGGGTCCCCTCTGCAACAGGGAGACCAAGGGGCTGGAGCATTCTGCCAAGGAATGAGAAGGAGGCTAAGAAGGAGGTGCCCGGGGCCCAGAAGAAGAAATGAGCCTCTCTGGCCTGGCAGACTGAGGGACTGTAGGGAGCTTTGGTCTCATATATACACGTGTCTCATATGCACACATGTGCTTATATGAGACATATATACACATATGCGTGCACACGTGCACATGCACACACACATATGTCTCATATGCACACATGTTGTTATATGAGACATATATACATATATGCATGCATGCTGTGCACATGCACACACACATATACACGTCTCGTGTACAAACGTATTTATCTCATATATACACGTGTATACACGTAAACACATCCCTAATGCACAAACGTGGACCCAATACATCTGCATGTGAACTTTCACCCACACGTGCACACTCGTGCACCCCCACACCCGGCCCGACAACCACAGAGGTGGCCTGGGCCATCCTTAGAGGCGCTGCCCCACCCCAGCCCCTGGTAGGAAGGTCTGACTGGATCAGCCCGATACATCCAGGTTTGGGAGCTGCGCCCTCCCTGATTCGAGCTGCTTGCAAGACAGGAGAGAATTCTCCCCTGTGAGGGGAGTGAAGGAGGGGGATGAGCAGCAAGAGCCGAGCCCGAGCCCACCATCAAGGGCCTCCCTGGGGACTGCCAGAGCCCAGAGCTGGGTCTCTATAGGAGGGCCTCAGGAACGGCCCCTCACCCGCCTCCCAGCACCTCCGCCCACCTAGAGGAGACCCAGGCCCCGAGAGCAAGGCCTCACCACCCACGCCCCACTTCTTACCTCTTCACGCACCCTCCTCCCACCCCAAGTTATTACAGCAGTGAGTGCTTCTCGTGGGGCACTGGGGACATATTAAGGATCAAGGAAGAACATTAAGATGTCCACAATTCCACCCTCCAGAAACGACCAGGGGCTGCCTAGGCAGGAGGAGTAGTGGGGGCAGGGCCCATCCCAGCACTGGGGCTCTTGTTTGTTTTTTGGTTTTTGTGGTAAAATATACAGAATACAGAATTTACCATTTTAACCATCTGGGGGAGCACAGTTCAGTGGCATTAAGTACAATCACAATGTCGTGCAGCCGTCACCACCATCCATCCACAGAACTTTTCATCTCACAGAACTGAAACTCTGCACCCGTGAAACACTGACTCCCCGGGCCCCCTCCCCAGCCCCTGCACCCACCATTCTACTCTCCGCCTCTATGACTGTGACCACTCTAGGTGCCTCATGCAAGCGGAATCATGCAGTATTTCTTCTTGTGACTGGCTTCTTTCACTCAGCATGTTGTCCTCAAGGTTCATCCCTGCTGTAGCATGTGTCAGAATTCCTTCTTTTCAAGGCTGAATAATAGTCCTTTGTATGTATGTACCATATTTTGCTTATCAATGGTTTTTTTTTTTCCTTTTTGTCTTTTTTCGTGTCCGGCAACGGATCGCAACCCTCAGTGTCGCGCCATATTTTGCTTATCAATGGTTTTTTTTTTTCCTTTTTGTCTTTTTCCGTGTCCGGCAACGGATCGCACCCCTCAGTGTCGCGCCATATTTTGCTTATCAATGGTTTTTTTTTTTCCTTTTTGTCTTTTTCCGTGTCCGGCAACGGATCGCACCCCTCAGTGTCGCGCCATATTTTGCTTATCAATGGTTTTTTTTTTTCCTTTTTGTCTTTTTCCGTGTCCGGCAACGGATCGCAACCCTCAGTGTCGCGCCCGTACCAGACCGGGACGGGCCACGGGATCGCAACCCTCGGTGTTGCGGCCGCCCCTCACTCAGCCAGTGAGCGGGAACCGGTCTGTATGTGGGATCCGACCCCTCGGCGGGAGCGCCACCATACTCCCAAGCGGCGCACTGTAGCAGTGCGCCACTGGGCCGGCCCTCCATGGTTTTAATCTACATGTTTCTGTGACTTTCCTCCCCTCTGACTCTTACTGGTGCCCTAAGTACGGTTTCCCTCTCCCAGTTCACAATAAAATTTCAAAGAAAGCGCAAGACCAGGAAAGAGAAAGGTTGGAATATGTGATTGCAGGGCCAAGTGAGGCCAAGTCCCCCCAGGTGGAGGAGAAGGGAGAGGGGATGAAGTAGGATCCGGAGTCTCAGCAGGGGACTCAGGCCCTGACTGGACCCTGGGGTACTCTGTTGTGACCCGGGCCTGCAGACCACCTACTGTTCAACAGTCCTGTTCACCTGGGGGGAGGCGGCTGGGAATGAGGACCCTGCCCCTGATCAAGGGACCAGAGCCAAACCAGGGGATTACTCAGGAATCTTCCTAAGAAAGGCAGTGTGGACACATGGCCTCTATTAAACACGCAAGTATCTCCAGCCGAAACCCTCTGGCCAGCAGTGGGTGGGTTAATTGAAAAGATGGTTAAAGTGGGAATCATAAAATAAAACCACTCTGATAATTTAAAGCTTTTAACAGAAAACACACTTAGTGACTACACTTTGATGTAGGTTCAAGGACTAATATTTAAGAATTTAGGAATGAGCCACTCAGTGGGATTCCACATCAGCTTTTTTTCTTTGCGTAAATCATTTCCATAATGTGTACCTGTGATTTCCAGCATGGTTTCCTTTAAAGCAGAGCCAGAACTTAAAGACTGGTGGCAAGCCAGCAACCCGAAGGTCCTCTGGGACTGGTTTCCTGCCTTTTGCAACTGTCTTTCCCGCATTTCATTTGACAGCGATTTTTGTAAAATGACTCACCTCGCTTAAGTGTTTCCAAAGCATTCAACTTACTTATCATAAAACCAACAATTCATTCTTATGACTCTCACATCTCACTGGTTTACACCATACTTTATTAGATGACATCATTATTGTAACAAGTGCAACTGGCATAAACGAGTTTGGGGATAAACCCATAGACTTGGGGTGGCCCAGCATGCTTTACAGGGTGAGCCGGTTGAGAGAGGTTGGTCACCTATGGTCGCCCAGCTGCGTAGGATACAAAATTGCTATCACTCTCAATACCAACTTTTTCAAAAATTAAATCTTACCATTGGTTTAAAAAAAATAAGCACATCGTATAAAAGGCTACGTCTCCCCATCTGTTCCCCCAGTTCCTTTCCCAAAGGCACCAACCACAGTTGGCAGTTTTGTGCAGACTGTGTAAAGAGCCATCGATAGTCAATACACAGTGTGGATGCCTCCTTTTTCACTTAGCATTTTGTCCTTAATATTTTGCCCGCAGCCATTTTTCTCATGGAGGAGGAGGAGAGGGTGTGGCAGCGCTTATTTCCTGCCTCTCAGAGGGATCCCTGCATCCCGCACACCCCTTCAGCACTGTGCTGGCGTCTGATGTTAGAATCCTCGATCTCTCCATGGGATCGCAAGCTCTGGGGTAGTGCGGGGCCTCACCCATCCTTGTTCCCGGTGCCAGGCACAGAGAAGGTGCTGGGGGCAGGGCAGAACTGGAGGGAGCCGGGCGTGTGGGTGGCAGCAGGATGAATGAGGGATACTAGTCCCCAGGAATCCAGTCACATGGGGACTCCCCAGTGCCATGTGTGGCCCAATGCCTGGCACAGCAAGGGCTTAGGCAGAGACTCCTAGGCTTCTGATCCTACTCCCTACCAGCAGAAAGAGAGAGAATGGCCCTGATTGTGCCCAGATTGGAAGATGGGGCATTGATCCAGCCCCAACTGCAAGGCTGTCCCCCCTAATGATCTCGTTGATTCCTCCCAACTATAAAGTACAACTCTTTCCATTTTATACATGAGGAAACTAAGGCTCAGAGAAATGAAGCATTTGCTCAAGGCTCCTCCTAGGTGACCCAGCTCTGGCTGGACTCAGGCTCCTCCTCATCCTCCAGCATGTTGCTGGCCATGGAACCAACAAAGGGGGAGCTGGCGAGGCGGGCGCCACCACCTCTACACAAGGAGACACAGAGGCCCCTGTGAGGAGGGACAGTCATGGTCACGGCTGATAGGGAGCCACAGCCAGCCTGGGACAGGCCTCCCAGCCTCCACCCCATTGTGTGCTGCTCAGAACAATTCCTTGTACCGTTGAGTCCCATTGCCACAGCTGGAACCATCTGAGCCTCAGTCCTCTGATCCTCACCTGTAACATGGGGATAACAGTAGTTTCTAACTCACATGACTGTTGAGATGAAATGAAATAATATTTCCAAACTGCTTCGATGAGTGCCTGATTCATACTGAGCCCTCTGCAAAGCTTGGTCATCAATTTCACACCTTCTGAGCCCGTCTGCTGGGCCGAGCTCTAGCTGCCCAGGGCAATCACAGCAGCAGAGCAGCGTCTGAAAGCACCACTGGGGAAATGGGATGCAGACATCCTCAAAAACTGCACTAGCAAAACCAGCTGATGCAGTACCGTGTAGCCCACAACTTCCTCCACCACACCTGGGTGCAAGAGACATTTCTTTGTTTTTCAAATAAAAATTTCTAAACTTTAAAAAAAATTGTCTCTGACTGAGCAAGTAACACCAAGACATATTCACAGCGGTACAGGGTATGGGGAATGGGTCCCCCTGCACGCCCACCCCCAAGGGATGCTGTTTACAGCTGTCTTCACTTCCACCCACACACCCCTCCCCCATTGTGAGGAAGATCAATCTCGGGCATGTTCAGGGTCACACGGTAGCAGGTGGGGGGGGCTGATTCTATCTTACAATTTGGGAAGGGCCTGGGTCTTTGTCCACTGAGGCTGCCACCCCAGGCCTGTGCCAGAAGCGATAAGCACAGGCTCCAGGTACCTTGTACACACCCCCTCCTCGCCCTCAAGCTGGGCACTGTGCTCACACACTGGCTGATGCCCTGAGCAAGACTCCACCCCTCGCCCCTCTCCTCTCTCAGGGTGGTCTCCATTCTAGGGCCGGGCCGCTCCCGCACATCCCCCCAAAAAAACCAGCCTCCATCCTGTTCCCTCCAAAGATCCAGTTCCCCCAGGAACTGAACCACCAAGGCCAGTGGCTCCCCGTGGAGATAGCTCAGCCCTTTCTAACACCCGGAGGCGGCTTTCCCTTCCTGAGCTGGGGGTGGACAACCCTCTAGGGAGAGCGCAGCTGCAAAAGAAAAAGCCACACATCAAAAACCAGCAATAAGGAGACACCAGGTCATTTTTTCCACAATCACTCACCTTTTCACACCCTCTCTTTGTGGACCCCTGTGATCCTCGGCCAGGGCTGAGCCTCTGCCCAAGGCTGCCCCAGAGGTGTGGGTGCAGGATGTTGTCTTGGGCTGCTCCAGGGGCCTGGGTGGGGTCCTGGGCAGGGAAGGGGATGCTGGATGTCTCCCCGGTCAGTTCACACCAGCCATTACAGCATGAGTTTTCTCCTGAAGACTCACCCTGTCACACAAGGTACACGCAACAAGTGTATAATACAGAGGCTCTTAACGGGCAGGGTGGACAAGGGGGTTGGAAATCAGAACGCCTGGAAAGCCATCTGCTCACCCCCTGACTACTGGGGGCCCCAGGAGGGAGCTGCCTTCAGGCCAGACATGAAAGAGAAGAGGGTAGCTCTGAGCTGGGTGGGGATGAGGACGGGAGTGGGGAAGGGTGAGCAACACATGCAGAGAGGGAGAGAAGAACTGGGAAGCAGGGTTTGCTCTGGGCAGAATTTTCCCTGTTACCACTGGCTGAAACCCAATTCAAAAAGGAAAAAAAAAAGGGGGGCCGGCCCGTGGCTCACTCGGGAGAGTGCGGTGCTGATGACACCAAGTCAAGGGTTAAGATCCCCTTACCAGTCATCTTTTTTTAAAAAAAAAAAAAAAAGGAAAAAAAAAAGGGGGGCCGGCCCGTGGCTCACTCGGGAGAGTGCGGTGCTGATGACACCAAGTCAAGGGTTAAGATCCCCTTACCAGTCATCTTTTTTTAAAAAAAAAAAAAAAAGGAAAATATAAAAGGAATCTGTTGGCTTATGTACTTGAAATATCCAGGTGTGATCTGTCTTCGGGTATGGCTGGATCCAGGGACTCAGACAATGATATCATTCTCTCTATTAGTCCCTTTCTGTTGCTTATAATGTAATACCTGGCACAGGGTAATTTTTAAAGAAACAGTATTTATTGCTTACTGTTTCAGAAGCTGGTTTAAGTCCAAAGTCCAGGGGACACATCTGGCAAGGGTCTTCCTTGTTGGTGGTGACAGTGACACAGGGTCTCACAGAATGGTGGAGCAGAGAGAGAGAGACTCTCACATGCTCTCCTTTTAAAGCCCTCAGAACCACACCCCTGACCACCATTATTAATCCATTCACTATGACCTGGTCCTACAGTCTAACCTCTTCAAGGCCCCACCTTTCAATGACCATATAGGATTTCCCACCCTCTTAACAGGCACAGTGGGGATCAAGCTTCTAATACACAAAACTTGGGGGACATGATTCGATCCATGTCATTCTCTCATGTTCTCTCTTCACTTCCCTTGTTTTGACTCACCTTTCATTTGTGTGTTGACCTTTTACTTCTTCCTGCAGATGGGTTATGCTGTGAAGGAAGAGGCGCCCAACAGCCCAGGCTTAGATCATCCCAGCTTGGCTTGCAGACATTTGTCTACAAAAGAGATATTTCTTAACAGTCACAGAAAGGCCTTATTGGTGTGGATCGCAGGCCTTCCCGTGGACCAATCCCTGACACCTGGTAATGGGAGCACTAGCACTGGGCAAGCCTGGGTCATGTGCCATCAATGTGGCCAGGAGGGGGAGGGACACCATGACCCATGTCCCTCCAGAACTTTCTGGACATGGAGGTGGGCAGTTCTTGAGCAGACATGAAAAAGTCTCTCTGCTACAGCAGTGCAGGCTGTTGGTACAAAGGAGAGGCCAGAAGATGGAAACAGCCAGCTAGAGCAAAGCTTTCCTGCTGGGAGAAGCAGGAAATGAGATGGAAGGTGGGTCAGGGCCACATCATAGGGGTCTGGACACCCCCTCAGCAGTCTCTCAGTTTGCCTTTCATCAAAATCACCCGTGGACACAACTCAACAACAGCGACAAATGCCCACTTCAAAAATGGGAGAAGGACTTGAATAGACATTTCCCCAGTGAAGATAACACATATGGTCAAAAAGCACATGAAAAGATGCTCAGCATCACTGATCATTAGGGAAATGCAGATCAAAACCACAATGAGACATCACCTTGCACCCATTAGGATGGCTGTTACTAAAAAAAAAAAAAAAAGAAAAAGAAAAAAAACCCAGAAAATAACAAGTGTTGGAAGGATATGGAGAAACTGGAACTTTCACACACTGTTACTTGAGAATGTAAAATGTGCACCCACTGTGGAAAACAGTATGGTGGCTCCTCAGAAAGTTAAAAATAGAATTACTACATGATCCAGCAATTTCGCTTCTGGGTATATACCCAAAAGAATTGAAAGCAGGGACTCAAAGAGATATTTGCACACCATTTCATGGCAGCATTATCCTCAATAGCAAAGAGATGCAAGCGACCCAAGTGTCCATCAATGGATAAATGAATAAACAAAATATACATACAATGGATATTGACTCGGACTCAAAAGGAAGGAAATTCTGACACATGCTACAACATGGAAGAACTTTGAGGACATTATGCTGAGTGAAATAAGCCAGACACGAAAGGACAAATTCAGTATGATTCCAATTATATGAGGAACCTAGAGTGGCCAGATTTGTAGAGTCAAATTAGAATGGTGGTTGTGGGGGACTGGAGGGAGGGAGAATGGGGAAATATTATTTAATGGGGGCAGGATTTCACTTTGCAAAATGGAAAGGTCTGTGAATGGATGGTTTTGATGGTAGCACAACAATGTGAAAGTAGTTGTCTTAGCTCAGGCTGCTATGACAAAACAGCATAGATGGAGCAGCTTAAACAACAGATGTTTATTTTCTCACGGTTCTGGAGGCTGGAGGTCCGAGAGCACAGCACCTGCATGGCTGGGGTTTGGTGAGGGCTCCCCCACCTCACCTTCCTGCTGTGTGCTCACAGGGCCTTTCCTCAGTGCATGCAGTGGACAGAGAGCTCTCTCTTCCTTCCTCTTCTTAGAAGGGCACTAATCCCATCATGAGGGCCCCACCCCCACAACATCATCTTTCTCTAATCATCTTCCAAAGGCCCCACTCCAAATACCATCACATTGGGGGTTAGGGCTTCAACATATGAACTTGCAGGGGTCACTGAACTAAATGGTTAAGATGGTAAATTTTATGTTATGTGTAATTTATCACAAATTTAAAAAAGAAAATTATGTAAGTAAAAAAATAATAAATCACCCATGGAGTAAGTTAAAGATACAGGTCCTTGGGTTCCACTATACTAATGTGACTGCTGGGTCTGCGATGGGAGCTGGGAGGGGATGACCTTAATGAGCTACAGGCAAATACGAGGCACCCCACAGTCTGAGAAGCACCACTCTAGGCAATGAGCAGTCATGGAAGGTTCTGAGCAGAATCGTGCAGGATGTGATTAGGAGGTTGTGTGGTGGTGTGCAGAAACAGGTTCTAGAGCCAGCCTGTCCCTGTGATGAAGAGGAGAAAGGGGAGGAAGAGAGAGGAGAAAATGATGAAGGGCACGGGGCAAACGGTGTCCAGGACAGGGCAAACGACCTCCAAAGCAGTACTGAACAGATAACATTGAGCTCAAGGTCTTTCCCAGCCAGCAAGAAGTCCCCTCTCAACAAAAAAGGGGAATTTTCCATCCTTCCAGCTTTTTCTCCCAGAGTCACCCTGACCGAGGTGACTTGCAGCAGAACCATCTGCAGACATAAAAAGAGCAGCTTCTTCCGCTGCAGGAAACCAGCCGGCATCTCGGGGACCTAGCCAGGGGTGGAAGCCAAGCTTCAGAGCAACCACCAGGGACAAAGGCATCTGCATTGTCCCGGCCAACACCTGCCAGGAGGGAAACAAGAAACCCTCGCTGGGAACCGTGTGGCTCCTGAGTGACAGAAATAATGTGGTGGGTCTTATTTCAAACCATTCTGCAGAATTTAAATAATGTTTATTGGTTTCCTACTTAAAACGACTCACACAAAATTAACACCTGTTCATTGTGAAAATTTGGGAATTAGAGTACACAAAAGAAGAAAAATAATCACCATTAGCATTTCTGAAGTTTTCCTGGTCTTTTCTCATCGATATGCTGTATACATCCCACTCTAAACTGGGATTATAATGCAAAACAGCTTTTTATCCTATGTAAACATTTTCCCATGTTGTAGAATCATCTTCAGGAAGATGAGTTTGAATAGATACTGATGAAGAAGAAAAGAGGACAGGAAAGGGGAATAAAAGAAAAGAACCACAGAGACTCCATTCTTTTTAACTTACTTGACTTGTTTTCTTCTAGTCCAAGAAGCTGACCCTTCATTAGAATTTATTGCTTGATGAACAAACTCTTTATAGGAATTTGTTATCACCAAGACACACATTACTTTGATAAATGTAAATGACATTGTTTGGAAAAATCTTGGGTAAAAGGAATGATTGTTGACCTGTTGTATTTTACATTTTATTTATTTACTTATTCTATTTATTTATTTTTCTGACCTGTTGTATTTTAAACAAATGGGAATTATTTATGAGTTGAGTAGTCTGAACTAGCCGTAAATATTATAAAAAGTCTAAGAAACCATTATCCAATATGTCACAGTCGGTTATCCATTCCGTCCTCATACAATGTTTGGAATTCGTTTACTGCTTAGACTTTCCTGAACTGACACTATAAAACCTCCTTGCTTTTTCTGCTTGCTGGGTGGACTGACTTCTCACACTGAGAAGTGGTCTCCCTCGTTTGCAAACCTAAATAAAAGCCAGGCTTGCAAACCTCAACAAAAGCCTCATTTAAATTTCCTTAGACTGAAGTGTTTTGCTTCAACAATACAGAATAGTCTGCCATAGATAATTTTTTATTTTAACTCATTTCTTTTGTGAGATAATTCATAAATATAAAAGAGGCCATTAAGATATGTACAGTTTGGGGCCGGCCCGGTGGCGCACTGGATAAGTGCGCCGCTTGGGAAGCGCGGCGGCACTCCCGCCCGAGGGTTCGGATCCCACATACAGACCGGTTCCCGCTCACTGGCTGAGCGAGGCGCGGGGGCAACGCCGAGGGTTGCAATCCCGTTGCCGGTCCCCGGTCTGGTACGGGGGCAACACTGAGGGTTGTGATCCGTTGCTGGACACAGAAAAAGACAAAAGACAACAAAAAAAAAAAAGATATGTACAGTTTGGGGCCGGCCCGGTGGCGCACTGGATAAGTGCGCCGCTTGGGAAGCGCGGCGGCACTCCCGCCCGAGGGTTCGGATCCCACATACAGACCGGTTCCCGCTCACTGGCTGAGCGAGGCGCGGGGGCAACGCCGAGGGTTGCAATCCCGTTGCCGGTCCCCGGTCTGGTACGGGGGCAACACTGAGGGTTGTGATCCGTTGCTGGACACAGAAAAAGACAAAAGACAACAAAAAAAAAAAAGATATGTACAGTTTGGAGCTGGCTGGTTAGCTCAGTTGGTTAGAGCTCAGCCTTGTAACACCAAGGTCACGGGTTTGGATCCCCATGCCAGCCAGCCACCCCCCCCCAAAAAAAAAAGAAAGAAAAAGAAAAAAGATATGTACAGTTTAAGTAATAATTATAATATGAACACCAGGTAAAGAAACAGAACTTTTATTGTACCCTAAAAACCCTTCCCCCACAAGATTCAATGACTATACTGAATTTATGATAATTATTTCCTTGCTTTTCTTAGTAAGCTTTACTACCTTTGAATTCATCTCTAGACAATATTGTGTCTTTAGCTGTTTTTTGAATTTTATGTAAATGGAAGCATACAGTGATGTCTTTCTGCTGGCTTCTGCTTATTTCATTTGTCTGTTGGTGCAGTGGATTGAATGGCCTCCCAAAGTCACTGAAGTTTGATCCCCACTGTAACTGTTGAGGGTGGAAAATCCTATTTTGATCATTGAAAGGTGGGGCCTTGAAGAGGTAAGGACCAGCCCTACTTCATGAGCATAGTTCTGAGAGCTTTAAAAGAAGAGCACATGAGAGTCTCTCCTTCCTTCTGCTTCTACCATCTCACAACGTGATACCCTGCATCACCACCAAAGAAGACCTTCACCAGATGTGTTCCCTGGACTTTGGACTTCCCAGCCTCCAAAACTGTAAGCAATAAATTTTGTTTTCTTTACAAAATATCTAGTTTCAGGTATTTTGTTATAAGCAACAGACATGGACTAATACAGTGGGATACTTGTATTGCTACATGTAGCAACACTTTGTTAGTTTTCATTGCTATATAGTACTTAATTGTGTAAATGTATCCTTACCTTAGTCTAGTTGTTCACTTTTACTGTTTGTGGAGGTTTGGGTTGTTTCTAATGTTTGGCTGTTATGAACACTCTCACATATGAATCCTAGTGCACGAGCCATGCAATTCTGTTGTGGAAATACTTCAGAGTGGAATGCCTAGGCCCAATCACATGGTGCCAAGCTGGTTTCCACCGTGTTCACACCAATACCCCCTCCCAACAGCAGCGGATGAGTTCCCATTCCCCTACGTCATCACTAACAGTAGGGATCATCAGACTTTATAATGTTTACCAGACCAGTGGTGTGTGATGGTACCTCGTTGTGATTTTATTTTATATACTAGTGAAATTGAGCATCCTTTCTCATTTATCAGCAATGTAGATTTTCTTTGTTGTGGACTTCTTGTTCAAAATTTTTGCCTATTTCCATGGGTTGGCTGTGTTGTTCTTACTGGCTTTTAGGAGTGCTTTATACATTCTAGATGTAAGTCCTTTGTCAATTACATATGTTGCAAATATCTTCTCCCAATCCATGCCTAGTCTTTTTATTCCTTTTATGATGTCTTTTGATGTACATTAATTTATTAGTCTTTTCTTTTATGGTTAGTACAGTTGGGGGGGGGTCTTACCCCAAAGTCAAGAAAATATCTGCTTTGCTACTTCCTAAAAGTTTTATTGTCATACCTTTCACATTCAGGTCTTTCCTCCACCTGTAAAATTGTTCTGTAGATGGTATGAGGTAGAAGCTGAATTATACCCAGTTGTCACGGGACCATTTGTTGAAAATTCAGTCCTCTGCCACAGATCTGCATGCCACTTCTGTCACATTTGGGATCCATATATGCATAGACCTGTTCTGAGCCCTCTAGCTGTCTGCCCCAGGCTGTAGTTAAGCAGCCCCCTACCACAGAAGTGTGGAAGATTCATGCTTTGAAAACAAATGTACTTCCTGTCGCCCCATATCACCCCCTGTTTGGACCTGTGAAACATGCATGACCTCAAGGGATGATTGCTGGTGAAGAACATAGAGATAAATAGTCAAGTGCCTGCCTTTTAAATTTCAAAAGAATCCAGATGAAGTCAGAGCTAGTGTTTCATGCCCAAGAGATGAGATAAAGATTCCGCTTGGAGACAGGCTTCCCACAGCTGGACCATATCTCTTGACTCCTTAGGTTCTTGGGAATCTAAGAGCAGTGGGAATTGATAGGATTTGGGATATTAGCCAGACCCAGATTTATCCCTGTGCCTGGCAGTGCTGGAGCAGTGAAGCAGAAGAGGCCCAGAAGGTGACAAATGTTTCCTGAATGTGGCAAAAGTCACCACCAAGACTGAGAAAGTAGAGGAGGACAGGACAGCAACCTGTGGGCCACGGCAGAGTCCAGGGGCCGGCACATCTCAGCAGACTTCCCGTTCTGCACATCAGGCCAGGCCTCCAGGCCAACGCCGACTAGAAACGGTGAGAACAGACATCCTGGCCTTGTTTCCAACGAGAGGGCAACGTGATGCTTCACCATTAAGTATAGTGTTAGCACTCAGGTGTCTTGTATATACCCCTTATCAGAATGAAGACGTCGCCTTCTGTTCCTAGTTTGCTGAGCTAATCCCACATATGAGTGGTGAATTTTATCAAGTGCTTTTTCTGCAAAGATGAGATGATTATATGATTTTCTACTTTATTCTATTAATATGATAAATGCTATTGACTGATCTTTGAATGTCACAACTGTTCTTCTGGCACGACCATCACATTGCTGGACTCAATTTGCTAGTATTTTGTGAAGAATTTTTGTGTCCATGTTCATAAAAGATACTGGTCTTTTCCTGTAATTGACTTTTCTTTTCCTGTTATGTCTTTGTCAGGTTTTGGTATTGGGGTTCTACTCGCCTTAAAAACATAATTGGGAAGTGTTCTGTCCTCTATTTCCTCCCAGAGTTTCTGTGAGATTGGTATTATTTCTTCATTAAATATTGATAAAATTCACCAGTGAATGAAGCCGTCTGGGCCTGAAATGTCCTCCCACAATCACTCCATGGTCAGGTTTTAGTTGGTTTTTTTTAATTACAAGTTAAACTTACTGTTATATATGAGGCCATTCATATTATCTATTTGACCTTGTGTCAGTTTTGGTAGATTGTGATTTTAAAGAAATGTATCCATTTCATCTGTTATTGAATTTATTGACATAAAGTTAACTATAATATTCTCTTATTACTCTTTTGATAACTTCAGGATCTGTGGTGATATCCCCTTTATCAATTCTGATATTGGTAATTCTTGTATCTTCCATTTTTTTCTTTTTTTTCTTGATCAGCCTTGTAAGGGCTTTGCTAATTTCTATAATCTTAAAAAACAAACAAACAATGGGGCCGGCCCGGTGGCGCACTGGATAGTGCGCCGCTTGGGAAGTGCGGTGGAGCTCCCGCCGAGGGTTCGGATCCCACATACAGACCGGTTCCCGCTCACTGGCTGAGCAAGGCGCGGGAGCAACACTGAGGGTTGCGATCCCGTTGCCGGTCCCGGTCTGGTACAGGGGCGACACTGAGGGTTGCGATCCGTTGCCGGACACGGAAAAAGACAAAAACAAACAAACAAACAAGAAACCCGACCTTTTGCCTTTTTCATGCCATTAAGTCCATTGAGTGAATTTGTTTTTTCAGGTATATTTTTCAGAATATCCATGAAGTTATTTTTTCTATTTCTCAATGAAGCTTCCCCATTATAACTCATTATGACCATTTTTCCTTTAAGTCCTCGGATATTTTTATAATAGCTATTTTAAAGTCCTCATCTGCTAATTTGAACACCTGGTTCATCTCAAGGTCAGTTTCTATTGCCTGATTTTCCTTTGCCTACAATTCACATTTCTCTGTTTCTTCACATTAAAAGTCTTATATGGCAGCCAGACAACCAGCAGATCTTGACAAGAAGACCCTGCGTAAGTGGGTTTGGTGCAAAGAAGGTCCAGCATGAGAATGGGGAGCTAAGACTAAAACTCTGCCCAAGACACTAAGAAAGGCTTGACTAAGAGGGAAATTCTGGGCATCATGGATAATGTGTTGTATAAACTCTGGATTCTGTTATCTTCCTCTGAAGAGTGTTGATTTTTGTTAAATTCCTGACTTATCATTTTGATTTTGTGGAAGCTTGGTTTTTACACTTTATTAGGGAAGGTCTGTTTTGGTTTTGCCATTGGTTTTAGGATAAATATGAAACATAGTTTTTGTTCTTAATATGCAGCTTGTTGGGGGTTTCAATGGAAATCCCAAGGTGTTTATGAAGCCCTTCGAACTTAGCTGGACTCTGACTCCAACCTCTTACTCCCCTGTAATGAGAAGCAGCTGAAATCTCTGGTTAGCTTTTTCCAGCCTTCCAGCTGTTGCCTTCCACTGGGCTCCTTGTAGTGTCTCTCATGCAAACATGGTTAGGAGTCCATTGAAGTGGGAAAGGAAGTTAATATGCAGATTCAGGAGTTTCGCTCTCAAGCTTCCCTCCTTAGTAGGATTTCCCCTCTTTACTTCCAGCTGCTCTGGCAGCTCTAAACTCCAATTTATGACACCTCAAGCTAATAATAATGGAATTTTCTGAGTTCTTTTTTTTTTTTTTTTTTTTTTTTTTTTTTTCTTTTGTCCGTGTCCGGCAACGGATCGCAACCCTCAGTGTTGCCCCCGTACCGGACCGGGGACCGGCAACGGGATTGCAACCCTCGGTGTTGCTCCTGCGCCTCGCTCAGCCAGTGAGCGGGAACCGGTCTGTATGTGGGATCCGAACCCTCGGGCGGGAGCGCCGCCGCACTTCCCAAGCGGCGCACTATCCAATGCGCCACCGGGCCAGCCCAAGAATTTTCTGAGTTCTAACCTGCCAGTACTCTGTGGCCTGGAGAGTGCCCTCTGGGGAAGGACTGTATAAACAACATGCATCTCAACAAATGCAGTTCAGGTATTTCAAGAGTCAAATTTCCTTCAGTTTCTGCCTGATCTTGGTTACTCTGTAGGGCCTTCAAATAGCTGTTTCTTTGTTTTTTTGCTTTTTTATCATTGCACCTTTGTCCATAGTTTATAATTGCTAATGTACTATCAGGACCAGTTTGATACAAGCTACTCCACCATTCCTGGAACTAGAATCTTCTGAATACTGTATATTTTGAAAAGACTGATTTTACTGCATCTATATTGAATAGCATGTTTATGGGATCTTAAGAAAAATTCAGCCTTTTAAAAAGCAGAGAAAAATTTATAAGTTAAACTATTTATGAGCTCTATAGTTCTCTACAGTTCCAAAAACATTCCATTCAAGGGGCATCTGTGAGCAGTCTTAAGTTTAGGATCTTAAATCTCCCTGACAAGGGGATGTGCTGCATTTTTCCCCCAGACATGGATTTTGGAATAAGACTGATCTGGGGTGAATTCTGGATCTGTCATTTAATACCTCTGTGACTGTTGGGCATGTTACCTAAGCTCTCCTGGCTTCGATTCCTCATCTGTAAACTGAGTCAAGAATACTGATCTCACAGGCTTGAGGGAGCAGTCAATGAAGTAACACATATAAAGAGCTTGGCACTTAGTAACTGTTCCATAAATGTTCACTTTATGATTCAAGAGGGAAAGCATTCCATATCGTAAAGTAAGGTTCCTGTTTTTACACTGAAAGCTGTTTGATTGTTTTCACCTAAAAACTGAATGTCCCAGGCTATCTTTACAGAAATATTTAATCTTAGCTGTTATTTTCCTTTGGCAAATAACCCAGCCAAGAGGGCAAAATTGAAGTAAAATGTACCCAACACTGGCTGCACACCATGACCTACTGGGTCCCTGGTGGGTTGCAAACAGGAGTGAGCCTTGGTCTTGGCCTGTCTGGTGTGGCAGCCAAGCCAACAGAGCTAGAACCTACCAGGGCAAGCAGAAAAGGGCCTGGGAAGGGGCCTGGGAAGGCATGACTAAAGGTCCACCTAAGATGCCCAGAAAGGCTTGACTGAGAATCTGCAAGTGTGCCTGGGGAGCAAGGATGTGGGCGTTCCGGGCACAGGATGACACACAGACCAAAGCACGGGGTTCTGAGAGAAATGTCATGCTTCCTCTTTAATAGGGGGAGGAGGGTGACTGGGGTGTGGGGGATGGTGATGGGGCAGGGGGCTGTGGAGCACAGATGAGGTTGGAAGGGCAGGCAAAGGCCAGGCGAGCAGAGCCTTTGGGCAGCCAGCCTGAGAAGTCTGGGCTGGACCCAGTGCAGTGTCTAAGCAGCAGAGTCAAGATAAGATCCTCTTGTGGGTTGTTCTGTTTTGTTGTTTTAGGAAGAGGCTGGCCTGGAGGAGCAGGAAATGGGTGGGACATGCCCCTTAAGTGCAGCTTTGTCAGGAGATGATGGGGTAGGAGGACGGCCATCCTGGTGACATTATCCAGGAGGGATTCGTGGGATTTGATGACTCACTGGATGTGGGCCTGGAAGGATTCCAGCAGCTAACATTTCTAGGTGGGGAGATGTGGGGAGGGGTGACACTGTCATTGAAGTGAAGTGACTAGAGAAGGGCCAGGGTCTGCCAATCTCTCGTTGGTCTGGGGAGATCCTGATCACTGTGCCTACCTCACAGAGGAGGCAGCTCAGCCTTGGCACACGTGGGTACTCATTCAAGGTCACACAGCTGCAGGCAGATCAGCTCAGGGCCTGGCCCATCAAGAAAGAAAGAAAGAGAGAGAGAAAGGCTGCTTTGAAGTATGAAATGGCATTTGCCATTTCCTGTGGTGTAAATGCCCCTCAGCCAATTTGAGGCCATCAATGTGACCTCACTGAATGTGGAGTTGGGGATCAGTTTTGGGAGCTGCTCCTACTGGCTCCAGCCCACCACTGACCCAGACCCAGGTCGGCCTGTCAGACCCAGGTCTGTTCTGAGGCCCCTTCTAACTTCCACAGTGCCAAACCAAACAGCTTGCAATTCACCCAGTTCTTTGTGTTTTTATTCACTGCCCTGCACCCCAGACTCTCACGGGTCTATAGGACCACAGGTTGGTGGATAAAATGGGATACAGGAAAATTCCTAACTGTATGGTAGAATCACTGTCCCTCATTTTGTCCCCAACCCTGGGCCTGCTATTCCAGGGTGGACAATTCAGTTGACTCTTCCTGACACCCAGGTGGCCAGTTGCACGCAGAGGGCCATCTCGCTGAGCGCGGCGGGAAGCGCTGCGACAGCCGAGCTGGGTCAGCCTGGCCCAACTCCTCCGGGCAGTAACGGTCCCTGCTCTCCACTCACAGCCCTCTCAGCCATCTCTTGTCCCAAGCAGGAATTATGTTTCTGATGTCACAATCTGCAAATGGATTCAATTTGCATGGCGTATGTCTTCAAAGCTGGCAACTCTACATTCTCTCAGACAATTTATCTTAAGACAATCTGCAGCATTTTTGTACCAAACCTATGAAAGTCCACATGCATCACATTTTCTCCCAATTCTTGTGGTTTGTGGATA
Source organism: Galeopterus variegatus (assembly GCF_000696425.1). Taxonomy (NCBI): domain Eukaryota; kingdom Metazoa; phylum Chordata; class Mammalia; order Dermoptera; family Cynocephalidae; genus Galeopterus; species Galeopterus variegatus. The sequence goes on from NW_007726147.1 coordinate 534,460, forward strand.
TTTTCCTTCTAACTTGAAAGTGGCTGCTGGGGAGGCAGAAGAGAGGCAGACACATGACGCCTGGAAATCAGGGCAAGCGGAGCCTTGCTGACAGTGTGCTTTTATGGGCAAGGAGAGGATAGGACCCCGGGTGAAATGAAGTGATTCTGTGACAAACTCACCTCCCAGAGCCACTAGGGCCATTGGCTGCACCAGCAGTTCCTCGGAGGGACAGGTCACAGTGCAGGCCACCGCTGGGGGGAGGGCTGTGAGACAGCACTGTAGGTCATCAATCCAGGGCCATGAGCTCACTGGGGAGTCCCTGAGTCAGGTGGGAAGCAGAAGCCAAGCGTCCTCTTAGCTCCAGGGACACCTGGCAGTGGAGGCCCAGCTTGTGGGCAGGCAGAGCAGCCAGGGCTGCCCAGCAACTCCTGGCAGGCCCACGGGAAACCAGCTGGCCTGGACAGGGCCTTGCTAGTCTGCCTGGCTGATGGAACGTGAATGTCACATCCTCCTGAGGACGTGGCCCAGACACTGACTGCACTCACACACACCCACTTCAGGGAAACTGGGCTTGGCGAGTTCTTGCTGGAAGGCACATGCTCTTGGGAGGAAGGCCCATCCCCAAATCTAATTTTAAAGAACACCCATGAATCATAATCCAAACCGCTCATTACCCAGTGACTGCGTGGTGAGCCACCTAGACCGTTAGGCTACGCTGGCCCTTGGAGGGTTGCTGGGGTACATGTTGTTAACAGTGGCTGTCCTTGAGCCCAAGGCCCTCTTAGAAATCCCCGGCTCGCCGACGCTGGGACGGGCACATCCTATTGCCCTTTCTGCCATGAGATGCACCGTATCTTCCCTTCGTCACCTGCTCCTCCTATAAACGTGACCACTCCGTCCCCAAGGCCCTTCAAATCTAGTAATGTGCCATCCAAGTAGCACTGAAGCCAAATAATAACCAGTTATAACCAACAGATATTTTTGTATATGTTATATAAAATATATCACTGATCTTCAAAGCTTGCCTAGAACATAGGGAAGTGGTCAGTAGTTTCATCTTTGCATATCAAAATTAATTGCCACCTGTATGCACATGTAGTTTTCCCACCAGAACACCGCACCTGGCTCCCCAGAGGGCCACCTGGGCCTCGGGTCGCGTCCACGCCTCATCCAGCACTCCCACCGCCTCACCAGGTCTGCAAAGAGCTGCTTATCTCAAGCTGGCTGCTTCTGCGCCTCGCCCTGTCCAGCCTGCCTCCCAGCTGCGTCCACAGCCAGGGAGTGGAGTGTACCCCATTCCCGGGGAGGCCATCTGTCTGGAGCTGGTCTCTCCCTGCTCTGAGTCATCAACACATCCATCTGCCCTTTTTCTCACTTTGTCGTGACTCCAGTTTTGCAGTCACGGAGTTGGGTTTGTGGCGTTGCTGTTTTCACAGGATGATGTAACCAAGATACTGTGTGGAACATTCCCATAGCGCTTCTTGAAGGTCATTTCATTGCTCAGGTTTATTTTCAAGAGATTCTATTAGAATTGCTAGCAGGTACAAAATGTGAACATTGACCAACTAAAATAGCAGATGACTTATTAGTGTTATGTGAGAAATGGCCAAACGCCAAAGTCCCTCTGCCTTAGAAATGGATGACCCAGGGGCCGGCCCGGTGGCGCACTGCGCTAGTGCGCCGCTTGAGAAGCGTGGCAGCGCTCCCGCCGAGGGTTCGGATCCCACATATAGACCGGTTCCCGCTCACTGGCTGAGCGAGGCGCGAGGGCAACACCGAGGGTTGTGATCCCGTTGCCGGTCCCGGTCCGGTACGGGAGCGACACTGAGGGTTGTGATCTGTTGCCGGACACGGAAAAAAAAAAAGACAAAAAAAAAAAAAAAAGAAATGGATGACCCAGAATATGGAAAAGATTATGTGCAAAAGGATGCTCAGCGTGGCGTTATTCCTGATGCAACAATGGGACCCGGGAGACGGTCAATGTTAGGGAAATTCTCAACTCTAGCAAAGAAGGCAACCTTTGAAGATGACTTTAAAGTATCATTGTGTTTTAAGTGGAGGGGGGAAGAGCACGATGCCAAATTGCATGTATTCCATTACATCAAACTGTAAATATGTACAAACCCTATAGGGATCTGCCAGAGTGAGAACAGGGTGGTGTCAGACAGGAAGGGACTGAGGCCTCTCCTTCTTCACTGCCATACATATATATATATATATATATATATATGTATAGTATTGTGGTTACATTGCTATTTACAATGGAAGAAATATAATTCATTTATAAACCCAAAACGCTTCCTTCACGACACTAACGTGATCACTTCAAAGTGCACTTTCTTTTTTTTTTTTTTCCTTTGTCTTTTTTCATGACCGGCAACGGGATCGCAACCCTCAGTGCTGCACCCGCACTGCGCTCAACCAGTGAGCGGACCGGTCTCTATATGGGATCCGAACCCTCAGCGGGAGTGCCACCGCGCTCCCAAGTGCCACACTCTACCGAGTGCGCCACCGGGCCGGCCCCAAAGTGCACTTTCAGAAACAGCTCACTTCCAGCTTCAGACCTCAGGATGTGCAGGGGGCTTTTGAGCACGAGTGACATTTCCCTTTAGTTATGTAACAAGAAGTAAACTTTTGCCTAAAGACAGACCCAAACTTAACTCAGAAATAATGAACTTAAAGGTCCCTTGGAGGTCTGGCTAGAAGTGTTTTCCTTTCTCTGAGGGGCAGATAGGGGGAGCAGAAAGTGGGGTTTGTGGGGGGCTGCAGCTGACTCAGGCCATACGTCGTGACAAGTCGGCAGCCCAGGAGTGTCCCCGACTTAAATGTGATGGGCTGCTTAGTGCAGAGAAATTCATTACAGATACACCAGCTTCATTTAAGTAGACTCCAGAGCTTGCCTAATTTGCACTATTAAATGATTTGATCAATTTATTACATTTTCTCATTTAAATCGGTCAGGCATAACTGACAACTCTTACCATTTTAAAGAAGTGTAGCTAGAATGCTCTTTAAAGGATACAATTTTGTTTTTGTATGTGTTAGAAACGAAGACCCTCATAACTGAAACATAATTCATGGTAAATTAAACGCATTAAAAAATATCTGACGACAGACATTTAAGTGGTTTAACTGCACTGATGACAAGCCAGCTTCTAATCTGGTTGGCCCTATGGTTTCCGGTTGAAGATTTACACCCATCCCCCTCACCCCCACATCCCTGCAAAAACAAAACAAAACAAAACAAAACAAAAAACCTCTGAAAGCATAAGAAAACTTACACAAGAAGTATTTTGTCTTCTGGAAATCGTACAAAATGAGTTGCTGTAATTTGATCCATTCCATCGTAACCTTTATATTTTCATTGTATTTATAACCAGTCAGACTAAGTAGATTTGAGCTGTATGTTCCTTTCAAGCACCACAGAAGGAGACATCTTTCGAGAGCTGGGAAAGCCCCGAGGGACCCACTGAGGCAGGCGGCAGCCTTGTGCAGCCACTTTAGCCAACAGACCCCCCCAGCAGGCCCCCAGTCACTGGAGCACATAAGCTCCTTTGCAGCAGAGATTACAGCCTAATTCTCCAGGGCGGGCATCTGTGTGGGTTCAGGGAAGGCTGGCACCTCGGCTCCCTCCGTGACAAGAGAGCCCTTAGGCATCTGGGGCCAGGGAAGACCCCTCAGCCACTGGCCAACAGTCCAGTGGGCAGGCAGCCCCGCAGGTGTGTCACCTTCCTGGAGGACGGGTTTGAGAGGCAAGACCCCAGCATCAGGGAGGATGCCTCTGAAAGCCTGTCAGCTCCTTTACCCCAAGTGATGTCCCTAAGAGACAGGTGTGGCGGCTGCAACTCTCATTTGACTCCACGAACACACTGAATGGTAAATGAAAGCGGCTGCAGAGAACACCGACACTGATCTGATTCTTCAAGGGCACGGGAAGGAGGCAAAAGGTGACTGTCACAGAACTTGGGCCAAATACCATGACAAATGGCGAGTGAGTGTCCCAAGCCTGCTGGGGGCAAGGGAGGGTATGAGCCATGTCCCCTGCATCTGCAGTCTGGGAAAAGAAACCACATGTCCATTCACGGGCTGAGTCGGGGCCTAGGCTTTGAGGACTTTGTAAAACAGGGTGTGGTCAGAGGGTTGGACAGGAAGGAGTCTGAGACAGACTCTCCCTAAGGTTTCAAGACCCTGATCAGATAGGCTGATGAAGGGGCGTTTGGGTCTAGAGAAAGACCAGGTTTCCACGGCTCATAGTTCCTTCTCTTTTCGGAACCCACGAGGGGCCCTCTGTGGGTTCCTCAGTGTCAGCCAATGTCTACCTCCTGCTCTCAGTCCTGAGTGAAGGGGGCTGCCTCATGACCTGTACTGTGTGACATGTGGCCCTCATCTCCTAACATGAGGGTCTGGAGATGCTACAGCCCATGTCCATGTTTCTGTCTCATCCTGGCCCAAAATAACAGTGCTGAGACAGTGACTCCAGCTTCCAGAAGTGAGGTGCAGATCACCTATGACTACCTGCACTGTCTGCCCCACGAGACAAGGCTCTCCTGGTCCCACTCCATGCGGGGATCCCGCATGTCCACCCACAATGCTCAGGAAGCCCACTGGTCCTCCCCCTCAACACATCTCCACCGAGTCATCCCAGGTCTGCCTTCTGCCCTGCAGCTCCTTAACTGAGGTTGGCAGAGGCTCCCACCAAGGTCCAGGGGCCCAAACCAGCACCCAGTTCCGCCTAGTTTGTGTATACGAGTTTTCAAAAAAGGTATCTGTGTAGTCTATACACAATTCTCTCTCTCTCTCACACACACCCCATCCTAGACAGGACACACACAAACCTGGTGCTTCTTTGTGAGAAGGGCCTCAGACTGGACTGGAGGGAGGCTTCCACTTCCTGGCCTTTGTGCATTGTGTGATCTCCTCCCCACTTCTCAACCATATTCATGTATTAATTTTAAAATATTAACAGGGTTATCCAGTGGGGGGGGTTATGGGCCGTTCCATTTCTTAATACTTTTCTGTATTAAAAATAAAGCAACACAAGCTAAGATAAAGTAGGAGGTTATGAACGAAACAAAGAAATATAAATAGAAAGCTTTTGGAGTTTTAAAGAGGGGATTCCAGGAGGAGAGTGGGACACAGGCACAGAACTTGGTGGGAGCAGGCGGAGGCACTCTGTTGGGAGAGGCACCCAGGTGGTGAAAGGTGCTAGGAGAAGAGGAGGGCACTGTGTTGCCTAACACACTGGGGGACTGCCGGGAGCAAGGGACCGGGCTGCTAATGAAGGAGACACTGCCACATGGTCGTAGGAGTAAGCCCAGCTGCTCACATGCACACGGGAAGGGTTCAGGAGAGCATCAGACTGGACAATGGGGTGTCTCTGCTGTGTCCTGGAGGACCAGTCAGGTTGGCCAGAGGGAGGAAAAAGATAGAGCTGGATGCCCCCACCACTCGGAGCACAGCATGGCTGGAGGAGGTGCCCTGTGGAGTGGGAGGTGATGGACAAGGGGGCGGTGGCCAGGCTCAGGAGGGCCTAGGTGCCAATGGGAAAATCAAGTCCACCCACCAGGCAGCAGGAGGACCCTGGAGTGACCAAGGAATGACCAGGAGGAGACTGCGGGCAGAGCCCAGGCAGGGTACCGCCAGGGGGAGGAGCCAGATGAAGGGGCCCAAGTGTATTTCTGGAGACTGAGCCTTGAAGGGCGGCAGCACATCCATGAACAGCAACAGTGATATCAGGAAGAAGAACAGACTTGAGCACAAGGGGGTAGGGAAGACAATGGCGAGTTTAACCAAGTGTCACCAAGATGCTAGGTGGACATTCAAGCTCGACAGAGCTGTCGCTCACACCCCATCACAAATCCCTACAACTCACTATTACAGTAAATAGGGGAGAACTTAAATTACTTTGTCATTAAAATGGATATTATGCTCTTCCTTTCAGTAAGGAAGAATAAAAATGTCTCTGCTTTTTTCCAAGGAAAAACTAAACACTCCCACAGAGTAGATGGCAATTAGGCTGAATTACAGCGATTCCCTCTGTGAGCACAATGTCATTATGCTGGGACTTAACTGTCATTATACTGTAAACACCTATCCTGGGAGTGTAATTCTCATCCACAAAAGCTTGCTACCTTGGCATCAAAGGTCTCACTTTTTTTGATTCTTGGATTATATGGCAACTGTATGCAATCTACCCTCCAGGTAGATGTCTAGAACCCTGAGAACGTTGGTGCACACAGCGTCACATGGGGCACTTGTTAAAATGCAGAGTCTATGGGGCCCAGAAAGGTGCACCTGTATCAAGGAGCCAGATGGGACCTGGACCTGATTTGAAAACCTTTGTTTTAGAGGGTGTGGAGTCAGCCACCGATGAGGGACAAACAGGAGACGACTTCATTCCAGAAGAGAATGGAGAAAAAGGCACTTGAAAGTTAATTTCATTTCACTCCAGAAATATGTCTCTCCAATAACTTGAAAAATCTTACAAATCTGTGTTTAAGTTTTTTACTCTCCAAATGTAATACAATTCTTCAGCTAAAACAGGAATAATGAGACAAAATGGTTCTGAAAAGTACAATAGAAAAATATTGTTCACTGGTTTATTTTTCCAAATAAGCAATAAGCTATTTACAAATAAGCAGATCTCCAATGACATATATTAAAATGGAAAGTCTATCATTGTTTGAAATCTAAATGAAAAAAAATTTATTAAGGCACATTTGATCTGTGAGTTTAAAACAAACTTTCTGGTGTGATGACAGATTCATCTCATTTTTGTCCCCAAAACATTGAGCACCAAAATTGTCAAAGAACACTTAATATTTAGTAAAACAGTAAGGAATGTAAAAATTAAGGAAGGGGAAAAGTGTTTTCAAAAGGAAATCTTTGGAGATCGGTTTACTGCAAATAAAAACATCTAAGAACACTCTTGATAGACATAAATACTAATAACAGGTACTCAAGAAATGGCCGAGCTCTAAACAATGGATATTAAATAAATTAAAGGTGTTTCAGATACAGAGGATAAAACAAAACAGCAACTAAAGAATGAAACAACCATCTCCACCAACATAACACAGACAGGCCAACGTGAACACAACCAAATACATTTTTCCCCAGCATTCTCATTAGGGTGCTTTTGTTTGCTTTTGCTTTTTAGCTTGTGTACATTAGATTTATTACAATTCTTCTTCGTCATTCTGAATATTAATGTTTTACCTTTTAAAGGTAAGGGGTCAGGATGAGAGAAAACACCAATCCTTGAAATTTAATTCCAGGTCCACTTAGGCCAAATGAGTCACAGCAAGAACAGCAGCACGCCCTACTGTGCCTTCCTCACTTCTGTGCTTTTAAAAAACTGACGTGACCTCGATGAGAGTAGAGTGTGGGGGACAACCAACTTTGGAAAGCTCTCCTGAAGATGATGACGACATGGCTATTATCACATTTCCTTACTGTACAACTGGAACACGAAATGGCTTTTTTTAAAAAATGTTTTACAAAAGACAAAAGGTAGAATCTGTGCAATGTTAACAGTCACAACAGAACATTTACCAAAGTTACAGTGTTTGTTACAATAATACTCTGCAGGAACGTTAACGTTTTCTGCCATAGGACTATAGCAAATGGGTCTGAAAAGAAGTGTAAAAAAAAAAAAATGGTTTGTCCATCAGGTACATTTCAAGTCAAAATTAAGCAGGTTTGCTACATAATGTTCAGCAAGAAGATGTGTTCAAAGGCAAACATTGATCACATTTTTGTTCAAAAAAGCTTCATCTGAAAGGAGTCCTATGTAAGAAAACCACTTGTAAAATATATCCTTGTATGAACTTCAAAAACTGATCATACAAAAAATTTTTGAAAAATAAATTAGATAATTAAAAACGTCTTTTCCAGCAGAGCTGGACATTAGTTAGGCTGTCCTCATGGAGCCATTATTGCTGTTTTTACTGTAAGTTGGATCGTTTTTTTCCAGCCACATTTCAGCCAACTGCTGCGTGGACCCATATGTCGAAGCCTTGGACCCCAAGCACATTTTGTACTGTTTGGGATCAAGATTGGGATCACAAAAGACAGGGTGGTGGACGTGGACCACTCCTACTTCTTGGCTCCTAAACGTCTTCAAACCTGCTTGGACAACCTTGTTGAAAAGGTCCACATCCTCCAGCCCCCAGCCTTGAATGGAGACATCAAAACCGCCCACTTGGACAAGATCCCCCTTATAAATACAGGTAATGCCAAACCCATAGTTTCTCCAGAAGCCAGTTTTTTGAGTAAAGGCAAAATGGTTGTCACTGGAAACTTTCCCGTTATAAACAATCTTTGGATCGTACTGGCTAAAGATGATTGGAAAATATATTTGTTGGCCCAGAACTGTATTTGCTCGACATCGCTGAAGGAATTCTGTAGTAAACACAAGGTCAACATCACAGAAGAAGAGCAAAGATTCATTACTAAACTGGGAAGATCCTACTTCAAGGGCTAGAGCTCTCGAAAACTCTCCAGACACAGGCAAAATCTGCATGTCAGCTTTAGGATACTTAATACGATAATCTCTCATCAGTTCAACCTGTTTGGCCTTGTCAGGGTTGGAGTCAGAGTTGAAAAGCAGAACAACGAGCTTGACATTCTGATTTGGGATGAGACATGTCTTCTCGAAGTTTCCCATAAATCTTACAAACATGTCAAAACGTCCAGAAAGAGGAATCAATATATTTATCTTTTTCTCTTTGGGTTCTTTGTGCTCACTCTTCGACCCAGGGAGCTGAAAGGGAACAAGCTTCTTCAGAGAATTCGAGAGAAAGGACAAGGATCCAGATTCTTGATTGATTTTGTTGGCCAACTCCTTTGCATCCAGCTCCTCATGCTCCACAAACTGGATCTTGCTGAAAGTCTGCTGTAGATACGCGTGCCTCCGCACAGGAACCGTCATTTTCTTCCCCTTGTGCTTTTTGTACAGAAGCAGCAGGTCCAGGATGTACTCAGCCCCGTACATGGGGTTCACCCGACGATAGCCGTACTGTATCTCCTTGAAGTCAATGACGCGCCCTCTGGTTTTGGCGTTGGCATTGATCATCTCCATGACCTGCATGACAATGTCATCCAGGGCTTCCCTCTGAGCAGAGTCCATCCCTCTCCGAGGGGGCTGACCATCAGCCGCCGAATACAAGTATTTCCCAGTCAGAAACTCCCATTCCAGAATCTCCTCTCGCTGGCGGGCCTGAAATCTCATAAAGGAGGGAGGAATCCCCAGCTGCAGGTCTTCCTTGTGAACCTCGCTGTTGCTATACTTGCTCATCAGCACGATTTCTCGATGGAGCTGTATCGTGCGATGACGAAGTTCGGCTATTTTGCGACTGAGCATGTAGCTATGGAGTCTGTACTGGTAGGGTGGGTTTTTGTTGGGGTGTAACGTGATGGCTCGGTGAATTTTACTGTTATGTAGATCTCTAATATACCCCTTTTTGTTCTGTTCATAATTCTCATAAAAAAGCTGCTGCATCTGTTAAAGAAAAAAAAAAAGATTACTATTTTAGTATTGCATAACTGAATGTCCCCCTCTATTCTTATATTTCCTTACATGCCAGCATACTCTAAAATATACATACTGTGTATCAGAAGTCTTTCTAAATGAGCCACAGCAGACAAAAGGCCCTAGATAAAGCCCAATCAATGGCGGCCCAATGAGATTAGAAGAATTAATAGATACAAACAGCCTAAATTAAACAAGACTTCACCAATAACCAGAAAGTTGGTCAAAATAATTTTGCAGGCAGACGGAATTATGATAAAGTTTTCCCATAAAGAAAAGAGTAAACTTGAGATCACAGTGCACCAAATGAGCATACCTGAAAGAGAATGGCACCGCCAATCCCACCAAGCCTCTGAAAGGGATCCAAGAGTCAAGGGTCCCCTCACTGAAGACTGGGAAGCAGACCCTGCAGCTACCCATCTATGGGAATAAAATCCCTCCTGATGCAGCCAGAAGGAGAATGCCAGGAATACACCTGAGCAAAGGATTAACGCTGCTTCCAGGGAGCTCAAGAACAGGAAAGCCAATCCAAGGCAGGAGACCTGCTGCTGGAGGGAGGTGCTGTCAGGGTGAAAGGAGGTTCTGCAAGCTCTCTGGAAGTGAGCACCCATGGAGAGCCCCTCCACACTTGCTTGTCTCCCTGGGACAGCATGCCTCTCCTGGCCTGCTTGCTTGGCATGGGGTTTCCAGTACCAGTGCAGAGCCTGGCACCTGCCCGGGGCTCAGGAAAAGCCAGGCACAGAATGCACAGGGCTCGTTATTCCACCAACCACCCCACCCACATCTGTCCTTTGGGGGAGCAAAAAGCTTGAAGGCTATCAGCCAGAAAGGGTTCCCTCAGGTTAGGAAGGAAATATGCTAAGGCTTGCAGTGCATTTGGGCAAGGAGATGAACATTTTTACAAAGGCTTCTGGAATGAATACAATTTTGCAAGAAATGTTCAGTAAAAATCACATCTAAGGTAGGTATCTGGTAAATTAGTCCTGTCTCTTTCCTTTGTGGGTCACAGTTTTGTTTCATATTGTTAAATACTAACTCTTGATAAGGGTGATAAGAATTTGGGCTATTTGCCATTGCAATGATAACAACAGAATAATGTAGATTGGCTTTTTTATATCCAATTTTCTTTTTCCATACAATACTGTAAGCTACCAATAAATAAGAACACAAGATTAAAAAGAAGAGCATACTTCCAAAGAATGGCTTAAAGGAAAAAAGAAAACAGGGAGCTCGAATGCCTGCTGGTTTCCAAGCCGGACTCCCTCACTCCTGGAGCCGTCAGCTCTCCCCTCCTGATGCCTGTGCAGTCCGGTCTTAAGAGGAGAAATGAGAATAGAATCATGATGTCCTCCCAAGTGCCACTTCGCTTCCCACATCATTTATGGTCTACATGAGAGGTGTATACACAGAATTAGCCAGTGAAATCACTGCCTAATTTTGCAATTAATTAGAAAAGGCAATCAAGTTTTGAGAAGGGGGAGCAAGGACAGAGCCTATGTAATCTAGGAGGACAAATGCAGACTTTGACTCTCGGGGTGCTGGGAGAACCGGTGCTCACTGCTGCTCACGGCACAGAGCACTTGCTATGTGGAGTTTTATGCACCTCTTCTCCTACTTGCTGTAAACTACAGGAAAGCAAAGCTCAACCCCTTGCTTTAAATGACCTGAAGTGGAGAAGTGACCCGGGGCTCACTGAGAGAAGGTGGTAAGTCTCGGTGCTTGAGTCCTTCACACCCTGGCCGGACAGGCCTGATAGTAACTGACAAAACAACATTGAGACCAACGCCCCGCACTGTGTGGTTTAGATGACAATAAGCATCTATCTTCCTTTTTATTTTGCTCCTTATGTGGGTTCACAACAAAAGTTTAATGAACTTCCTATCCAAAGTGTCGTTACTGTTTATTTTCCAGCTGGGCAGACACTTGGGCACAAACCGCAGGGCCACATGGGGATGCATAGGGGGATGTGGAGGATTCAAAAAGATGAAGAAAGGTTTAGAAAAATTATTTGCAGGTGCTAAAAACTTAAAACAAATTTAGTCCTGTTGGGCACTCGTTCCTTGTGTGCCGACAGTAAGAAGGACCTGCCATCGAGCCTCCGAACAAGCTCCAGGCTCTGCGCATTATCCCTGTGTCACCAAGGTCAGCCTCTACAACACAAATCATGTGACTGTGCTACCATCAACCCCATGGCGATACCACCTGAGAACACCACCTGTGTAAGGAAGTCTCTACCACAGTGAAGAAATCATCAATCCACATGCTCCGTAACTGGGAACTAGTGAAATAATTACTATTTGCCACATGATGAAAAGCTAGATAGTAATTTTGGCAGAGATTATACATATACTTGTTTCAATTATGTATTATTTACATTTCATCTGCTTATAATTTACACATTTTTGACAATGAACATGAAAACCATAATATTTTTTAAAAGGTCCTTCTATTTCCAAGAAGTAAATACACTGAACCACCCCTGTGGTTTCCAATGTCAGGTGAGCATGGCCTGAGGCAGATGCTGTTCCTTCCTGTGCCCTGCAGACAGCTCCTGCTGCCAGGCCCACCTCCCCATGTATCTCAGACCCCTCAGCCCTTCCGTGCCACTGGGTCATGCCTCAGCCTCCCTCTGGGTCTCCTCGCAGAATTCTGTTCTTCCCCAGATTCTCTTCTTGACACAGTATCAAAAAATGGTCGTCTCAGAATATAAACTGGAGACTTGTGGCTAAAATAGGAGTGATAGAACACACATAATTTTCTCTTCTCTCTTCCCAAATATCTCTGAAAAGAGAATAACGAAATATAAAAGGAATAAACCCACGAGGACTAAGAGAATGGAAGAGGAGACACAGAATACAAGAGATTCCCCCAAATCCTGAGAAAATGGAGAGTGAGAAGGAAGCTGAAATCTACAGCCTGCTCTGAAGAGTAAGCCAATGCCACTGTTGGAGCCCCAAGAAAGACATCTGGCTACGAGGCAGGGGCTAGGCCCTGTGCTGAATCCAGGGAGCCTGGGAGAATTGGGAGTATGGGGTTGGACCCCGAGTTCCCTTCCCCACATGGCCAGGGACCATTCTCCCCCTCACAGCCACTGGAGGGTAGTGGCAGACAACCAGCATCTTCAAGAACATGCTCAGAGTTACTCTGCCATCTAGATGGTAGGGCTTTTGCCAGAACTCGTGTGGGACTGCCTACCAATTGTTGTAACTAAATTAGGATTGGCAAGAACAAAAATTGGAGGTTTAATCCTTTACAGTAGTTATTCCTGAATATAACTATCTACAGGTTATTTTCCCTCACTCCTCTGGGGTTATTTCCTTGATAGGCATATAACTCTGAAGCTCAATTTCTCCAGAAACTAAGCCCAAGCACCTAGGGTAGGGTGAGGTGCAAGGCTGACAGCGGGGGCCAATGACAGACTTTAGACTTTAGCAGGACCCCAACCCTTGTCTCCACCTGCCTCCCAGACATGTATCGCCACACCCCATTCCAAGCAGGAAACTGGAAGAGTCTTTTTCTGATCAACTGAACAGTCCCATAGATATCTAGAGTCCTCCAACAAAAACATCAACTGAAAAGCTGGATCATTACAGCAAAGGCAATAATTTTCAAAGAGAAGATACTACATCCATGTAACAATAATAGGATTTTACAAAAAGAAAATCAGAGAACAACAACAAAAAAACCTCTTGGAATTAAACATAAAATAGCAAAACAAAAAAGAGGAGCAGAGTCAGAAGATTAAGTTGAAGAATTCCCCAGGAAATAGGAAAAACAAAAAGACAGAAGGAGAGACAAGCATTCGCTCTGGAAAGAGAAAGCATGTGAGTAAGAAAATAATATAAATGATGGATCCAGAATTAAAGGACCCAGGTGCCTGGTTAAACCCTAAGGACCCAGCATAAAGAATACAAGTTCAGAACGCCAAGGATAAAACAATCTAAAAACTTCCAAGCTTCCAAGAAGGAGGAAAAAAAATCAGAAATGGGATGGCACTAGACATAGACAATACCACAGGAAGCCCAAGAACAGTGACTTCAACAGTGAGAGGAGGGAAAATTATTCCTCATGCAGAATTCTCTTCTCAGACAAACTACCCATCAAGTAGGAAGGGAGAAGAGAGATTTTCAGGTATCCAAGGACTCCATTTTATCCTGCATTCACTCTTTCCCAGGAAACTGTTGGAGGATGTGCCCCTCTAGAGTGCGGAAGTGAATCTGGAGAGAAGACAACACAGGATCCAGGAAATGAGGGCCACAACCACGATGACAGTGCAAGGAAGCCCCACGAGGAGACTGTGCCACAGGAACTTCTGCAAACAGAGACAGCACAGACGCTCACTGCCTCGTCTCCAAAGTCCAGTACAGATATCTAATGAGTTAATAAGTTAAGTCTTTAAGCACAGCCAGTACGGAGAAACAGTTGAATGATTTCAATGCACAAGGAAACAGCTGGTGAGGGCTGATAGGACACATTATACAAGGCTGGAGTCCTCTGACCAGGATATATTTCAAAATGTAAAAATCAGTAGCACATTTTAAAGAAAAATATATACTCTTCCAGACAAATGATGTAGCTGTCATTTTCTTACTCCCTAGAAGCCCAAATATATGGCTGCACATTTTATTCTTGGCTGCCAACACTGCACACGTGGAGGTGGGCTCCACTGGGAGCCTCTGCAGAAGGCCCGGTCTGCTAGCATGACTGGTTGCTTCTTACAGACTTGCCACGACACTATGTCCCCATTTACAGGAATATATTTCTCAAAACGTTTCAGAGGCTGTCTGTGGCTGTTACTTTCACAGTGACTGATGTCTAAGCAAGTTTCATCCAAAACACAGTGTGCACACTAAGGGCATATGGAGAAAAGTACTAACAGGTACATGGAAGCCTTCAGTCAGCCTGCGGATTTTAAACTATAGTAGAGTTGCTGTAGGTATTTTCTGGCTAAACTCCAAAAGTTTGACTGAAAGGGATGTCGTGTTATGTTCTTTTTTAAAATGAAGACATCTACTGCAAGACAAAAAGAGTATGGACATCTACCGCAAGACAAAAAGAGTATGGACATCTACCGCAAGACAGAAGAGTGTGGACATCTACCGCAAGACAGAAGAGTATGGACATCTACCGCAAGACAGAAGAGTGTGGACATCTACCGCAAGACAGAAGAGTATGGACATCTACCGCAAGACAGAAGAGTGTGGACATCTACCGCAAGACAGAAGAGTGTGTGTGTGTGTGTGTGTGTGTGTGTGTGTGTGTGTGTGCAGGAGCACTGGAGAGAGTGAGCTTAAAGATAAGGCCACATCTACGCTCAGACTGCCCCCCCCCCCCGAAGCTACCCACCTAACAGATTGGTGGAATAATACCTGTCATGATCTTAAGAAAAATCTAAATAAATGTCAAGGAAACAGCTCCTTCTACAAGGGGTGAGCACAGAGTTGCACAGCAGGTGAGGACGCGCACCTCACACTGACAGTTTCAACAGTGACGCCAAGACCTCCCCCATCGGCTTCACATGGCACTCTTCAGTCAATGAGCATCTGTAGCAATCCCTGTCAACTGGAATAGGAAGCCTCACCACAACGGGCTTTAGGGCAGAGGGAGGGAGCGCATTTCCTTCCAGGGGATGGGAGAGGAAGAAGGGAAAATCAAATATGCTCTTCAGACTTCAGGGAAAGTTTTTTTTTTTTCCTTTTTTGTCTTTTTTCGTGACCGGCAACGGATCGCAACCCTCAGTGCCACACCCACACCTCGCTCAGCCAGTGAGCGGCCGGTCTGTATGTGGGATCCGAAGCCTCGGCGGGAGCGCCACCGCGCTCCCAAGCGGCGCACTGTAGCAGTGCACCACCAGCCGGCCCTTCGGGGAAAGTTTTTAAAGAGGAATATGTTACAAATCACCTTCAAAATTAAGGACATGGAATATAGAAGGGAATATAAAGTATAATTCAAAGCAAAAATGTCAATGAGATACTAAGGACAGGTTAGGAAAGAAATCAGAAATCACCTACGATTTCTGAAATGGAGGCGGGAAGGAACTTAAGTGAGGGTCCCTGGTGCTCAGCCTCTGCCCTGGCCCCTCCCACTAGTCCCCATGGCCCAGGGCTGGACCTCCAGGGCTAGCCGTGGCTCTGAGTGTCACCCCCACCAAATGTCATCTATCACCTCACCTTCATCCCAGGCACCCTCCCATGTGATCCCACCACGCCATCTCAGTGCTTTTGAGTTCAATCTCTGCCTCTTTGGTATTTCAGCCATTTGGAGTCCCTTGCTAAGTTCTCCTCAAATTATCTCTGTTTTCACCTTGACTAGTTGTAGTCCCGCTGCTGTGATTCGGGTCTTCCCTACCTTTTAGTGTTCTTTAAGGACGCCTGGCTGTATGGAGGAAGGTATGCTGTGGGTGAGATGGAATCAAACCGTCTTGTTCTTGGGCACTTGAATGAGAAATGATTGGTCATTAAGCTGAACACCTGCATCTTCTATCCATTCTCCCTCTTTCCCTCCTACTATGGCTAATTTGCTGCTCACCATAAGGTACCCCATTAAGCAGGTAAGATTTAATTTCTGAACTCCATGCTATTTCCTGGAATCAACAGGACTCAAGTCTCTGCTTTAAGAAATATAATCACATGACTAAATCAAGTGTTTAGCAATTTTCTGGAAACAGAAATAAAACTATTCTTTTTCTGGAAGAAAGTTTGGAATATAACAATTTCAAGAATAATGGTTAAAAATAAGACAGTATAGAGACATTTATCGCTTTTATGCTACAATAAGTTGTAAAGACCTTAGACAAGTCACTTGAATTTGCTGGGTCTCAAATTTTCTTGTTTATAAAATGACTACACCATACTAGAGGTTCCTTCAAGGTGAAGAATTCTGAGATCTTACGGGACCACGTTAGAACCAGCCACACACACCCTAAAGCCACATCCCGATGTTCTACCCACCCACTCCTAACATAGCTGAAGCTGCTCCATCAGGTACCTTCACTGAGTAAAACTATAATTGGAGCATTAAAGGGTAACAACACATCCCTATTAACTGTTTCCATCCTACAAAAACAAACTTCCAATTCTTCTATAAAATAAAAACAGTTAAGAATATGAGATCTGTAACAGTTCATTTTAGTAACTCCAGGAGTAACAAATATGTAATGACCTTTCCGTTATAAAGAATATTTTGAGGGCCGGCCCGGTGGCGCACTGCTGTAGTGCGCCGCTTGGGAAGCGCGGTGGCGCTCCTGCCGAGGGTTCGAATCCCGCATGCAGACCGGCCGCTCACTGGCTGAGCGAGGGGCGGGAGCAGCACCAAGGGTTGCGATCCCGTGGCCGGTCCAGGTCCGGTACGGGTGTGACACTGAGGGTTGCGATCCATTGCCGGTCATGAAAAAAGACAAAAAAGGAAAAAAAAATTTTTTTTCTAGGCTTTTAGTAGGATGACATAAACCATTCCTTTCAATTCTTTCTGAATTATTTTCCTTATTTACTCATAGTTCACCTAATACAAATAGAATAACTTTGGAAGAAATTTTACTAGTTTATTCTTTCCCATCAAAATGCTGGATTTATATCGGGAGAAAATTAAACATTTAAATATCACTTTCTCTAAATAGTACTTAACGTGTCAGCACTTCTCCAAGCACTTTACACATATCGACTTACTCGTTCCACATAATAACCAAATAGGTGTTACTATTATTATCTCCAGCATATAGATGAAAAGAATATTTTGAATAGCACCAAATTTAGAATTTAATAGGATTTTATTATAAGGTGTTTCAATAATCTATAATTTGACACATTACTTAGAAAAATATCATAAAGCAGAAAGTTAAAAGTACTGCAGAAGAAAACACAAGTCAATGCATATAGGTTATTTAATAATCACGAGGTTATTCCTTGCTAAAAAAACAACTCACTGAAGAATCCTTGTTAAGATGCATGTCACACTGATGGTTTCATTTAGTTTCCAGCGTCTGTCAAACAGTCACTAATCTTTGTTTTAAAAACGTACCTCCATAATCTTAAACTCCAGGAAAGCCATCTCCCTTACTGGGAGATGTTCAGGACCTGGCATCATCCTACGGTAAATCTGAGAAGGGCTAATACAAAGGTCACGCTATTCCCAGGAACTTCTAGCCCAGCTGGGAATAACCACCAAATACCCACATCTAATCTTCAGTTAACAAATACCTTCTACGGTCTTCATTAGCAAATATCCTTCTTGTCCTCTGCAAGGAAAGCCAATATTCTCATTAAGTCCTCATTCTGTTTACATTACTGCCCTTCATTAAATACACATTTCATCCGCATCAACAAACGATCACTGCCTGGATCGACAATTTCTCATTGAACTTATGCAGTGTTTCAAATCATTACAGAGAATTTGTTTCCTTATCTTTTGTCCTGAAAACTGGTTTAAAGAAAATATGGGCTGCCTAAATGTTAAGAGACCATAACTCCTGGAAGTTTCGACAGCCACAGTCACAATTTTTAAAATATTTAAATTGACATTCTCATATGCCTACAGGTAGGGTTTCTAGATAATTTACTGTTCAAAGCAGGACATTTTGAGATGAAAGAGGGAGTCTGTTAATAATTAGGTCAAGACCACTGGCATAAACTGGGCCTGTCCCAGGCTCTCAGGACATATGTTCACCCTACATGTCCCTATTAGGTCTCCCCTAATTAGTTTTGTGTAGGCTTTGCCAATTTTCATCCAATTAAGTTCAAGAATTAGGTACTTTGTATTTTAAAGACTTCACTCAAAAAACTAAATTTTTCATGAGAGTTAAATTGGGACTCTAATGGTAAAAAATGAGAACTATAGGAATGAGGCTTGAATGGTTAGTGTCCAATTCTAAAATCTAAACACTTTTTAGAGAAGCCTGACCCATTTCAAAATAATTGAGAATTTTTGGCAAAGTAAACCAAAAACTGTTAGTAGTAATTTAAGGTTTCTGCATAAGACAACAACAACAACGAGTAAAACAATCAAACTGAAACAATAGACTCTGCAAGTGAACAGCCTGTGGTTTGCAGTCAGCAGCACAACGTGGAAGGACTTTTATCAGCACTCGGAAAACTGTATCTAAACCCCATCCCTGCTCTTTACAAAGTCTGACCGGGGCAGCCACTCTAGCTCTCGAGGCATCACCTTTTTTTCTATACAAAGAAGCAAATGCAGCAGCATCAGGCAGAATGAATATATGCAGTACTATCTTTAAATGGACAACGTTCTGCGCAAATGTGGCACCAAATGTTTACTGAACACTCATGTGAAAAGCAGTGTACTAGGCGGTGAGAATGTGAAAGTCCAGGTGCACAGAAAGGACAGGAGTGAGCACAGATAAAGCAGGCAAGTGAGGCATTATAACCCCAGCCTTGGGCCCACTCTCTAAAGGTGTATTTCCAAAACTGAGTCACCCCAAGTACCAGGGTTCAGTCCCCTGGCCTCCACTTATATGCCCTTTCCTAACTCCAGACAACATGGACCATGTACCAATGTCACCCTTGGCCCCAAAAGCTCTATATGATAAAGCAGTTTAAGCTCTAGTCTAGGGGATTGCCAAAAAAACAAGCTAAAACACAAATAAAACTAAAAACCAACTTACAAGGGCAAGGTGGATGTAAGGAAGAGGGATGTGGGGGGATGGGACACTTCGTCATACAGGCCTAGTGCAGTCAGATCTACAGGGAAGCTAGAAATCTGGCTACTTGAGAAAAGTCTCCTGACTTTCAAGTATTAACAACCAGATCAAATGGGGGGAGGGGGGGCAGGGGAAGGGAGAAAAAAGAAACACAAGGCAAAATAAACCTGTGGGTTAAATATGAGGGCACTGCAAAATGTGCATGGAAAAATTCGTATTTTTCCACTAACTTTTTGAAGTACCCTTGTACGGCCTTCAAGTTCACTTCCTTCTAGGACTTTTTTTCATCTCTGTAACACTGCTCTGCCATGGCCGCCACTTCTAGGGACTAGTCAACACCACCACATCACTACTATTCATACTACTGCTGCTGCCGCCACCGCCATGAATAACTTCTCCACGACCCCTGCCTCTTAGCATCCTCCTTGGAAGGGAAAGTCCTCAGTGGAGTGGCTGAGCCCAATTCACATGCTCTTCTTATTCATTCAGCTAATGAGAATTCACATGCAGTTATTTCATCTAATGAGACTTGTAGAATCTCGTTGTACGTAAATACATTTTACACCATTTAAACTTACAGCATTTATCAAATACTATCTGGTTAGGACCACCACTGGAGCTGCAAGGCTGTAAGGAGAGGGCAGCAGGGCCAGTGAGTGAGGGGGACAAGGGCACCCCCAGCCCAGTTCCTGTCCACTCAAAGCACCTACTTTAGAAACCCAATGGATCTATCATGGCTTTGTTCCATGCATTAAAATCACAACTGTCAGTATCTCTGTCACTGACACAGTGTTGAGTGTGTCTGGGACAGGGGGCCCTTAAATATAGTTTTGGGGGCTGGCCCGGTGGCGCACAGCTACAGTGCGCCGCTTGGGAGCACGGTGGCACTCCCGTCGAGGGTTCGGATCCCACATACAGACCGGTTCCCGCTCACTGGCTAAGCGAGGTGCGGGCGCAGCACCGAGGGTTGCGATCCCGTTGCCGGTCCTGGTCCGGTACGGGCGCGACACTGAGGGTTGCGATCCGTTGCCGGACACGAAAAAAGACAAAAAGTTAAAAAAATATATATATATATAGTTTTGGATGTCTAAGTTTTGAGCATGGCCCCTGCGGGGTTGAACACTCCATATGTGTCACCTCCAATGCATGTTAAGTCTGGGTGTGGTGGGATTCTCACTGCACAGTTATCCCACAAGGCACAAGTACTTAAAGTTTTCTTTCACAAAAGATCATAAGAAAAACTTTGCTGAGAGGGAAATGGGGAAAGAAAGGGATTGAATTTGGGGGGGGGAAGGGGAACTATTAAAGCTTTAAATTCCGTAGTGTCAAATTCCCAGAAAAGTAACACAGTTTTCAAAACAGGCAACCCATGAAGGAGCAAAGGCAGTACAATGGAGAAAAGACGGGCTTCCCAACAAATGGTGCTGGGACAACTGGACACCTGCATGCAAACATGCGAATCTAGACACAGACCTTACGCCCTTCCCAAGAATGAACTCAAAATGGATCACAGACCTAAATGTAAAACACAAAACTATAAGATTCCTAAAAGAAAACATAGGAGAAAACCTAGATGACTTTGGGTTTAGTGATGACTTTTTAGATAAAACAGTAAAGACATGACCCAAGAAAGAAAGATTTGATAAACTGGACCTCATTAAAATTAAAAACCTCTTCCTGCAAAATAACTTATCTGGTAAAAGACTTATCCAGAGTATAAAAAGAACTCCTAAAAGAACAAGAAAACAAACAACCCAATTAAAGAATGGCCAAAGACCTTAACAGACACCTCACCAAAGAAGACACACGGCGTATGAAAAGACACCATAAGTTACCAGGGTTATGCAAGTGAAAACGACAGTGAGACACCATGAGACACCCGTGAGAATGGCCCAGCTCCAGAATGCTGACAACGCCAAGTGCTAGCAGGGATGTGGAGCACCAGGAACTCTCTCTCACTGCTGGGAGAATGCAAATAGTACAGCCACTCTAGAAGACAGTTTGCCCGTTTCTTACAAAACTAAACCAACTCTTACTACATAATAAAGCAGTTGTGCTCCTTGGTATTTACACAAAGGAGTTCAAAACTTATGTCCATACAAAAATCTGTACATGGATGTGTATAGCAGCTTTACTCATAACTGCCCAAAGTCAGAAGCAACCAAGATGTCCTCGAGCAGGTGAATGGATAAACTGTAGGCCATCCAGATGATGGAATATTACTCAGCCTTAAAAAGAAATGAGCTATCAAGCCATGAAAAGACATGGAGGAAACTTAAATGCATACTAACAAGTGAAAGAAGCTAATCTGAAAAGGCTACATACTGTACAATTCCAACTATACAACATTCTGGAAAAGCAAAATTGTGGAGATAGTAAAGAGATCAGTGGTTGCCAGGGGTTAACGGTAGGAGGGATGAATAACAGAGCACAGAGGATTTTTAGGCCAGTGAAACTACTCTGTGTGATACTATTATGATGGATACATATCCTTATTAATTTGTTGAAATCCACAGAACGTACAACAAGCGTGAATCGTAATATAAATTATGGACTTTGTGTAGGTTCATTGATTGTAACAAATGCACCACTCTGAAGAGAGATGTCCATGTTGGGGGAGGTGATGCGTGTGTGGGCACGGGAGGTATGTGGGAACTCCACATAGTTCGCTCATTTTTGCTGTGAACCTATAACTGCTCCAAAAAAATTAAATTTATTATTTTTTTAAAAAGGCAACTATTAGGAAAAAAATCCTCAAATTATGTTCAGTAGATTCTAGGGGAAAACTATTAATTAATCCTTTTTCACTGGCTTCTTATTTAAAACTAACTTTCAGTCAGTTCTTCATTCATCCATCCATCATTCATTCATTCATTCATTCATCACTCACTGCTCTAAGCAAACTGAAACCTTTATAGGAATATACAAAATACACTTAATTTCAGGTCCTTTGTGGAAAGAAGTAGGTGAAATAAAATGTAAGTAATTTACAATTCACAAGGAGTAAGACCTCTGGTTCTTTAAGACAGTAATGTAAACTAAAAAGCCCTATATGAAAAGGAGAGAAAAATAGTTTTTGAGCATTTGAGCATCTATTGTGAGATGCCATGCTTCTTTCCTCTCTCTCTCCAAACACACACACACACACACACACACACACACACACACACTTCTCACAACTTTTAACCCCCAGGTGCCCAGCATAAGTAACTGCCTGATAAGCACTTGCTAAATAAATGGATGAATAGAAATGATCTCATTCATTTACAGTTGAGGACAAAAAGACTGATGACAGATAACAATGTCGTGGCTCCGAATGTCACAGCAAAAAGAGAAGCAGCAGGCTCACAGACAGAGGAGCAGACACCTCAGAACAGAGAACACACACTTGGCACACCGTATCTGCCTGCCCTTAAAAGATAATCCTGTCCCCACCCCTGAGCCCCACCTGCTTGGATTCCCAGTTAGCCTGTCAGGGGCCTGGAGGGCAGACAAACCAAAGGCAGGACACATGCCCACTGCAACCTCTGCCCCCATTCCTCCCACTCCCAACAAATGTGGCAACCAGAGCAAAGAGAATGGGACTTTAAATATGGACAAGCAATATCCTCAGAGAGATGCAAGAGAAAAGCATCCTTAAAAGAGGATCAATTAGAACTCTCAGATTACACTAACTATCCCTCCCTATTTGCTCCACTAGACTGAAGTTTCTCAAAGGCAGGTTTCACATATTATTTCTGTAGCCCCAGCATGGAGCAGAGTCCGGCACATAACAGATTTCCTTAA
This sequence comes from Galeopterus variegatus, assembly GCF_000696425.1. Lineage (NCBI taxonomy): Eukaryota > Metazoa > Chordata > Mammalia > Dermoptera > Cynocephalidae > Galeopterus > Galeopterus variegatus. The sequence continues at coordinate 557,412 of NW_007726147.1, forward strand.
TAAACATTTAACCAAAGGATAAAATGTTACTTACTAAGAATTTTAGTGCACTAAACAGATAATCATCTTATACTTCTGAAATAATCTACCTCCCCTGCACAACCATTCAGTACATCCTTTCTTTAACTAAACATCAGGCAACCTGTTTGAACCAACAGCTAGCCCTTTAACACTTGAAAGGCACCCGATTTTCTTCCTAAATGTTTATTACCACTCCCTCATCCCTAATTGAAATTAAGCAATTTGTGATTTTATAATACCGACAAGCAGCATCTCTCAGAAGCTATACCAAGCACTTACCATGCATGCGCTAGTGTAATCCTATGAGGAACTTCTGTTAACTATCCACATTTACACACAGGGACACAAGTTTGCACTGTGCTCAGCAACTTGTACACACCCCACGGTCACCCATGGCTGGGCCAAGGCTGGCCCTCAGCTCTGTCTTGGGCTGGTTCTTGGCAGGACAACTAGAGATGCCCGCCTGGCAGGTGCTCCCCTGCTCTAGGCCTGTGTGCCCAGCAGACAGAGGGAAACAGGCAGTTCACAACAAACAGATGACATGTCAGACGGTCACTAGAGCTCTGGAGAAACATAAAGCAGGTAAGATAGTAGTGAGGGCAGGGGGCAGTTTCATATTCCTGGGTCAGGGAAGGCCTCTTGGGCAGAGAAAAATCTGAGCAGAGACCTGACGGCAACAAGGGAAGCCTTCCAGAGGGAACCAACCACAGGGCAGCGACTAAGAAAATGCTGCCCTCTCTACAGAACATGGTTCCTTTAGCAAATACAGCAGCCGTACTGTGCGCAAGGGCACACTGGGAGCAAGAAGCACATATGACGGCCTCACTGTCTGTCCTGTTCAGCCATGGCAGCATCTGACCTCCACACCCTCCAGGCCCTGGAGGGGCCTCTCCACATGCGCTCGTGGCGAGCCTCCATGCGTGTGTCTGTCTGTGTGTGCGCACGCATGTGTGTAATCAATAAGGAAGGTTTAAATGCTACAAATGACTACCTAAAACTTTCTGAATAAGTATGTTATTCGGTGGAAAAAAACTGGAGTTAGACAAAGCATAAGAGCAAACAGAAGAGTGGAAAAGACCCCAGTTTAAAATGGACACAAAACCAACATTCCTGGCACTAAGGATGACAATCTGGGCACAGCATCATCGTCCACACTGGGATGATGTGCACCTTCAGGAACCTTCCTTTCCTAAGAAAGCCCACTCTCTGGGCATGGAGACCACACTGTGATTGCGTCTCCTTTGTGAGCAGGTGGGGCATACGCCTCAGCAAGGAAGGGTGCCAGGAAAGGAAAGGCTGCCACCGCAACTGCCACAGCTGCCTCTGCCTGCGTCCTTCCTCCTCGCCCTGGCCCAGCACCAGAGCAAAGTGGGATCTAAAGGCCGCCCAGCAGCTTTTAAAAGTGGAAGTGACTCAAAAGCACGAAGTAACTTTCCCAGTGCCCTCTGCATGTAGTTACTGAGTCTTCAGCAGGAAAGCATTACCAGTAATAGCAGAGTTAAGTGATCTTTAAATTAGAAAAATAAAGAAGAAAGTTCCTAAAACAAGAATGGGTAACTTCTGTTTTATTATTAACATTAATGCATGGACCACTAAGTGCTATGAACTGAAAGGAAACAGAATTAAAAAGTTCATCCAAGGTAAACCCATCTCAACGAATTAAACATGTCTACTCCTCTGTTTCTTTCATATGTTTCCACACATTTTACATGGGGACCTTGGCTGAGAAACAGTTCAGAAGGCTAGGCAACACTTCAAAGTATTTTGAAATGGTATTCCACTACTGCATTTTAAATTTTAACTTCTAACTTAATTTTAGCTCTGAATTATGTGGCCAATGCGAATATTTAGCCACCAATTTTGCCCTAAATTCCTTGTTTCCTATTTGGTATTCTGCATCATTAAATAAAGCTATAAATTAATTAAATGCTGAAAGGAAGAGAATGGGAGAGCTGCGTCTAAACAACAAATAGAGCGGTATTTAATCAATCACAACCAGAACTTCCTGCTACTACTTGGAATAGAACCACCAAGATATATGATCTCCAAGTCCCCACACAATCCCATTTTCTAATCTTGCCTCTATTTCTAGATTCAGTCACAAACGCTGACATTGTGTATGCGTGGGTTTGGTTGGGAGAAAGAGAGATGCTGAGAGCCGTGAATGATGGGAGGCTCAACAGCAGTTTCTTAAAAAGTCAAAATTCTATTTTCAAGAATACACTTCTGCAAAGGATGCCAAAAGAATCAGATCTTACATACTTCTTTACTCAGAGTTTTGAATAAATTTTACAAGACGTGTCTTATAATAAAGACAGGCGACAATGAAATAAAGGGGGAACTCATAAATGAGGTGTAGTCTTACAAGCAGCATTTCATAAGTCTAGACCCATAAACCAGTGACACAAAATGCCATCTTGTAGAAATATTTATATCACTTAGAATTACTGTTTTAAAACTATTTCATTATTATAAAGCACTATATATTCATTATAAAATTCTGGAAAAGAGAGGAATCACTCATAATCCTACTCTGACACTGGAAAATCACACTGATTCACATTCCACTTACATAATATCTTGACCTCCCAGTTGGTCAATATAAATTATGTATAAATATAAGTAGATATATACGTAAAAGAAGCATACTCTAACAACGCAATACTCTTACGTAAGACTAAGTATGAATTACACCAGAAAAAAATGAAAACATCTTCTTCCATAGACTCCTGGTCAGGCATTTCCTCGTGTGTCCCATTCTGATGTTAAGGCCAGGTGTCAGCCGGGACTGTGCCATTGCAAAAAAGGGGTGGGGGTGACTACACGACCCATGTTCATTGGCAGAAACCAGGAAAACTCAGAGAGGTAAAAAAACAAAACATTCACCCTATTCTTACTACCTAGCAATAACCAATGTTATTATCTTAAGGTCCAATTGATGTCAAAATAACTGAGAAAAGCTACATAATGCCACCAACTGTTATTACATAGTGAGATCCATGACTGAGACTATAAACTATATAAACTATGAACTTTACAAACTATGTAAACTATACAACCATTATTCAACATGAGTAATAAAGCTATTTTATTGAAATATGTATACACCGGTTTCTTTGCAAATGTATTTATCAAACATTCAATACGCTAAACTGGGTGTATGTGACCATAGCAGTTCGCAATGAACTACAGGCATATTCCTAGAATAAAAAGGAGAAAAGCATGTTTAGTTTTCATTATTTTAGTCTTTGTTTTACCTCACTCACAACTAAGTATGTACACAAATACTCAAGAATCACAAATTTTGCCTTATTTCTTCCCAAAGAAGGTGGCATTTTCCAAATCCCTCAAATTATTGATAAATTTAACCACAAGTCCATTAATCATGTTCCTTCTTTAAAGAGCAGGAAAGGCTTTGACAACTAATAATGAGGCATTTCCATACTCCTCAAATGAAGTTTAAACATAGATGCATTCCCAAACTCAGTGTTATGGCAGGGGTAAAGCTAAAAGCCACATAATACAAATTTAAAAGAAGACACCCTAGGGAAACTTTTCCCCATGCTAGTGTACACTATATTTTGAGAATATTCCCAAATCCTTACATCTACTACAGGTTGAGTATCCCTTATCCAAAATGCTTGGAACTAGAAGTATTTCAGATTTCAGATTTTGGAATATTTGCAGAATACATATAGATTGAGCACCCCTAATCCAAATATCCAAAATGCTCCAATGAGCATTTCCCTTGAGTGTCATGTCAGTGCTCAAAAAGTTTTGGATTTTCAGATGAGGGATGCTCAACCTGTACTACAGCCAGAATTATTTAGAAAAAATTCAGGTCAAATATTTAAGGATGGCCCAAATTATGGCGTTTATATAACGTTAAACTATGTTAAGTTATGTAAATTAAATTTGTATAATATTAAATTAGAAATTATAATTTCTAATGTTAAAGGACAAATGTTAAATTACTTATAAAATTTAAATTATACATTTATATAATGTTAAATTATAGTACGGCAAACACAAAACCAAAAGTACAAACAGAATATACTGATGACCAATTGCTAAAGAGCTAGGATTCTTGCCAATGTAAATGCTTGTTAGAAGCCTATTCAGGGGCCGGCCCGGTGGCGCACTGCTAAAGTGCGCCGCTTGGGAAGCGCGGCGGCGCTCCCGCCGAGGGTTCGGATCCCACATACAGACCGGTTCCCGCTCACTGGCTGAGTGAGGTGCAGGGAGCAACACCGAGGGTTGCGATCTCGTTGCCGGTCCGGTACGGGCGCGTCACTGAGGGTTGCGATCCGTTGCCGGTCATGAAAAAAGACAAAAAGGAAAAAAAAAAAAAAACAAACAAACAAAAAAAAACACTATAAACAAAATGCTGTCCCTCTCCTATTCAGGTCCCAAATCAGGAGCTTTTTAACTTAAAAGTCAATTAAACTGCATTGTGTAATTGTATTTCTTCAACACCTGATCTTGGCACATTGCCATGAATTCCAAAAGTGGTATTGAGATGCCTTCCTTACACTTGCAACCTGAGAAACCAAAGCCCAGTCCACAAGAGAGGAAAGGGTGCTGGGGATTCACTACAGGATGTAAAGATTTCTTTTGGTCATGTGGCACAGACTGCAGCCTGCTTGCCAGTATCTGTTCTCCCTCCCCTGTGGAGACAGACTGTGGCCAGGCTCCAGCTGCCCAGTTTCCTGTCCAGTCAGGTGTGACCACATACCCAAGATCTCCCTAGCAGAGTGTGAATGGAAGCAATGTGTTTCCTGTCCAGCTTGGGCCTCCTTAAGACTTGGCTCTGGACTGTCTCCCTAAGCCCTCTTTCCTCTTTCCACCTCCTGTGGCTGTAACTTGAGCACATAACCCATGTGACTGATATGAGGACAATGCCACAGAAGACAGTGGAAAAGCAAAAAGGTCAGACCTGGATCCCTCAATGTCCATGAGGAGCAGAGTCCCCTGCCATCCTGGAAAAGCCATCCTATTACTGGACAGAGAAATTAACATCTATCTCCACTGTATTTCTTAGGTGACTGTTATAGGGGCTTAACTCTTTTGTTAAGTCATATAAATTATAAATTTGCTAGTATATTAAACACAGGAGCCCATGAACAAACTGAATTAAATACCACTTTTCAGAATCACATCTCATTAAGAATGCTTTAGTAACTCCTACTTTCTGAGCAGCATGTTACATACTATTTCATATAATCACATGCCAGCCCTGGATATTACAGGTAACGCTGTCATTTTACAGAGGAGAAAACAAACTTTCAGAAACTGTGTAACTTGACAAGGAAATACCAGTATTAGCAGGCCCAAGGTCAAAACGACTCACATCTGTAACCCAGAGCAGGGGTCAGCACATTATAGCCCATGGGCCAAAATCGGCCTGCTGCCTATTAAAAGTTTTTTTTTTTTTTTGTCTTTTGTCTTTTTCCGTGTCCGGCAACGGATCGCAACCCTCAGTGTTGCCCCCGTACCGGACCGGGGACCGGCAACGGGATCGCAACCCTCGGTATTGCTCCCGCGCCTCACTCAGCCAGTGAGCGGGAACCGGTCCGTATGTGGGATCCGAACCCTCGGGCGGGAGTGCCGCCGCGCTTCCCAAGCGGCGCACTATCCAGTGCGCCACCGGGCCGGCCCTAAAAGTTTTATTGGAACATAGCTATGCTCACTTGCATAGTTACTGTCTACAATGCTTTTGCACTACAATGGCCAAGCTCAGTAGTTGGGACAGACACCCAAGGGCCTGAAATATTTACCATCTGGCCCTTTACAGAAAAAGTCCACTGACTCCTAAATCTAGAGACTTTCACCTTTACACTACTGCCCCACGTACTGGATGGAAGCCAGGCACATATAGACTTTGCCTAAACAAACCACGTAAATGGGGTGTTCCTCCTTTAGCAGTTTGCCTTCTCACCCACGGCTTAGCTCCCTTTACTCTCCACTCCCTGCTTCCAAAACCACCATGCTTGACCAGCATCAGATTGTGCCTTCCTGACACTGGGACACCTCATTCCACTTGTGGATGTCATTTACACCTCTGGCTTCCTACCTTTCCAATTCTTACAGAACTCCTGCAAAAAAAGTAACTTCAGATGAAGTACTGAACTACATGCTTAGAAATGGTTAAGATGGTAAATTTAATGCTATGTATATTTTACCAAAGGTACAAATAAAATTTTTAAAAGTAATTTTCAAAATTAAAATTTTATATAAATTCTCTAAAAAAAAAAATGCTTGATTCAAGTTAAATAAAAAACCTGAAAGTAACAACACTAGAAAAACAGAAAACATGATTGCATCAAATTCTGCGTGGCTTATACTTTATGGCATACAATCATTCTACTTTGGTTTTGTGCATAAAAGGCAGTTTCGAAAAACTAAAAACAGACATAGCATTCCCCAAAATAGAACCCTCAAAGACCACGAACAGCAGAGTATGTTCATTTTATCCCTGTTTCTAACCACCATTATAGCTGCATCAGCAACAGGATATAAATGAGTCACAAAAGCTCTTGGAAGCATCATTCTGAATAAAGTATAAGAAAAAGTGACTTCTATCACAAAATTCATCTCACACAACAAATACATTGTGAACACCAACGATACATCAGACATTGTTGTATAGTTATCCAATACTCTACACAGCATAAAAAAAGTATTTTTTAATTCTAGGTACTATCATTCAGAAACTAAGATGACAATACAGGTTGAATAAGACAAAATGTTGTCACCATATGTAATTTCATGAGCCTGTTTACTTCCGGCACTATTTTCAATTTTCATTTTTATGAGTATCCAGATAGAAAATAAGGGACGTCTTTACACAAACATGCTGGCTACAGACAGAACCATTCAGGTGCGGTGCTACGACATTCAACACGACTGACAAGTGTGATGCAGAGGAGACAGGTGCTGGGGCTGCTGTTCTTCTCACAGGCTTTGCATCCTCCAGCCAGTCTCCTGACCAAGCTGACCTCTGTGTAGGCTAAACAGGAAAGTCTCTTCTGGGGTTACAATCTAGGGCAAATTAATAGCGGGAACACAATTAGGAGGGTTGTTCCAAGACTGTTCTCAAGCACGATAAAAACTGGCTTTGATAAGGGTACCTGACTGCTCCCTGCCTCCTCTGGGTACTCACCAGATCAGCCAGGGGCCAAATTCAGGAAATGCAGCTCCTGGGTCTTTCCAGTGTACCCACTCTTCTGCAGCCACCAGCAAGGCTCTTGCTTTGACTCTCTTCATTTCTTTGTCTTCTCTGCCCCCAGCCCTACCTTCCTCTGAACCTGCTGGGGTGGTCTTTCACCACGGAACTGTGGTCATGTTCCTTGCTTGGTGGGAATAATTTAATCTGCCCAAACTGCTCTGCATAGCTTCTACGTCCTCCCATGTTCCAGCCACCTCTCCTCTCTCTGCAAGTTCTGATGCTGCAACAGCTCTGTGGCTGGGCCAGCAGACTCCCCCTCACCACACATGCCAAGTCATCCTCTCTGGGTGAATCCTGTCCACCTCAGTCCTTCCCTAGAGATAGAGGGGTGGGGAAGGAAAGGCAGTTGAGGAAAGATGGAAGATATATCTCCTTGAATTCCTCTTACAGTGCAGTGATTCTCCATGAGGGGTACAAGGCAGAATCACTGAGATTCTGATGCATGTCTCTAGCAAAGAGCCACTATGTAAAGAATATAATGAAGCTGGTGGTTATAGAAAGATTGTCTATTACTCCTCCCACCCCCCAGCCTTCCATGAATTTCAACATTAAGACACTCTGGCAGGAGGAACCATAACAAATCCTACAGAACAGGGCGGGAACATATGAATGGAATGGAATGGACTGCATGAGAAAGATGTCTTAGAATAAGCAGGAGGCTGGTGAGCAGTCCCCACTAATTCCTTCACATCCTGTTGGGGCTAATCTGATCCGTCTGATTGGTGAAGTGGGGCTCCTTTTCCAGCAGGCCCCTGGCAGGTGGGGAGGGCAGACAGGAAGGCACTAAGTCAGAGGCATGAAGTCTTAGGTAGAGTTGCAGCTGTGAGTCATTGGAAGGGCAGATGACAAGAGGTTAGAAGAACCAGGAGCAGGGAAGAAACGCAGACAGGCGTTCCCTGGCAGCTTTGGTGACCCTTGGCAGGCAAAGGCTGCCCTTCTCTTTTTATTCCAGCTGATGTATTCTTAGAGAGACCAGGCTAATGAGATGGAAAGGAAGACTACCTTCTGCCTTTCCTGAACTGTGCCCAAGAAAGAACTGCAGGCTGCCTCCATGCCCTCTCGGCAGGTGACCAGGAGGGGGTAAAAGCCATCTCAAATCAGCAAGCCTGCCAGGCAAGGGCCCATCACCACAGTGGAAGAAGACAATCCTCGGACATCTTATGAGCCTTCAATCTGAGCTAATTTAATGGGTGAGACTGCATTCCGTGTGCGTTAGCAACTTCAAAGGCTGCTGATGACAAGCTCTCCTACCCAGCTTGCCAGGGAGGGAGGAGGCAGCAGGGCTGGAAGCAGGCAACGGGATCTAAGACTCAGAGCAAAGGCTGAAGTGGAGGATTGAGGGCATTTTTGACACTGGCAGCACTCACCAGTACACATGGAATAAGTGACTCCAATTTAAGAGTTTTTTTGTTTTGTTTTGCTTTTTTAACTTAAAAAGGATGATGTATAAATAGTAGTTTGCATGTTTAGGGATTTTGGAACAGTCTTTAAAACTAAAGGTTAAAGATTATAAAATGATGACAAACAAATTTAAAAGGCCCTGTCTAATGGAAATCAAGCAAGGGAAAAAACCCCAATTACTGGTGAGATAAATTAGTTTTAAAAACCATCATGAGGGGCCGGCCCCGTGGCGTACTCGGGAGAGTGCTGTGCTGGGAGCGCAGCGGTGCTCCGCCGTGGGTTCGGATCCTATATAGGAATGGCCGGTGCGCTCACTGGTTGAGCGCGGTGTGGGCGACACCACACCGAGGGTTGCGATCCCCTTACCAGTCACGAAAAAGACAAAAAAAAACCCCCCAAAAAAACCCATCATGAGCCAGAGGAAATGCCAGGTCCTTAGGCTTTATGTCCAATAGAGACCTAGATTCCATATTTTTAAAAATTCATTTCCCCTTGCTATAGAAAGATCACTTGTTTCTGGAAGAAAACATTACTAGCACTGGTTAGCATATAAAAATAAAAACGTGACAACAGGATTCAATAACAGCTATTTTCAAGTAAACAAACAAGAAAACAATCACAGATCAATTTTGTCAACAATTGTTTACATCTAAAACCAAGCTTTAAAGTAGAATGTGCTGGGTTCCAGAATCCACCAGCCCCTGAAATAGGGGGTGAGGGAGTGCAGAGTGTATGAAAGCAGAGCAGGCACCCAGAGCACACTCAGCAGACCCCATCCACAGTCCTGACAGGCCATGCCCCTTTTCCCTGTGGGCCACCCATTCCATAGGTCAACGCATACAGGATGACAGAGGACAAGAGAGACACTATTTAATTTCAATACAAAGGCTTCTCACATTTATAGTTGCTCAAACTACTTTTTTTTTTTTTTTGTCCTTTTTGAGACCGGCCACACCTCGCTCAGCCAGTGAGCGCACCAGCCATCCCTATATAGGATCCGAACCCGCGGCGGGAGCGCTGCTGCGCTCCCAGAGCCGCACTCTCCCGAGTGTGCCACGGGCTCGGCCCTGCTCAAACTACTTCTAAGAAAGTAAGCAGTTACCAAAAGACCCCACATAAAGCTACTCAGTATAATAACTACCATCTGATAAAGTTAAGAACACCATCATCTGACAACCATCATAGTAATTAATTCAGGTAAAAACCGTCAATAGATGCCAAAATTAGTGGATGATGGTTAGAGGAAGAAAAGGGTATTGTAGTCTCAAAATATCTCCCTATGAGATATGAATTAATTACAAGGGGTAAAATAGTAATTTTAGAGTGAAAACTACAGTAATTTTACTGCGGAAATTGTGTGCTCCTGATGTGATGCACCAAGGAGGACACAACGTCCCCAGTTGCATGTGATCCTGGACTGCACTCTGGAGCATCTGAAGAAATATGAATAAAGTCTGTGGATTAAAGTACTCTATCAATGTTAATTTCCTAATTTTGATTACTGCACTGTGTTTATGTAAATTAATGTCTTTGTCATTAGGAAATACACGCTGAAGTATTTAAGGGCAAAAAAGAATATTACATCTATAACTTACTCTCAAATAACTCTGGAAAAAAGTAATATACACATATAGAGGATATGATAAAACTGATGTGGTAAATGTTAAAAATCAGGGAATCTGAGTGAAGAGTTTATGGGAGTTATTTTCTGTTAAGTTCCAAAATTTAAAAAAAATTTTTTTTTTTTCCTTTTGGTCTTTTTTCATGTCCGGCAACAGATCGCAACCCTCAGTGTCGCGCCTGTACCGGGACCGGGACCGGCAACGGGATTGCAACCCTCGGTGCTGCGCCCGCACCTCGCTCAGCCAGTGAGCGGGAACCGGTCTGTATGTGGGATCCGAACCCTTGGCGGGAGTGCTGCCGCGCTCCCAAGCGGCGCACTATAGCAGTGCACCACCGGGCCGGCCCCAAAATTTAAAAATTTTACAAAAGAGTATAGTTAATTCTACATACTCCAACCCCCAACAAATAAATCATGAAATTATAGTAAGAAACTTCTTAAAGGTTTTTTATTCAAAGAGATTTTCAAAAAGTATAAAGCAACAAGCTTTTGATCTGTAATCTGTTCTATTAAGCCTAAAATTCCAATATTTTATACTTTGGTTATTTGTTTTTACATTTTGGATCTTTTTTCTTTTTTTAAGGTAATCAATATGGCAATACCTCATTATATACTTTGAGGTTTCCTGGACAAAAACCTGTTACTATTACTGTCTCTAATTCATCCTTTTTGCTTGCTGCTGTGGGCATGACATCAATTTATTATAACCAATGATTTACAGTGCCTCCTAGTCACTAAATTACCATCATACACACTGATGATTCAGAGGTAAAAACTAGTATGTAGTACTAGAAAAGAAATACCCATCAGCTGTTTAAGAAACAGCCTGGTCCTTACATTTCCCCTTTCATGTAAACAAACAGGTAATCAATCTACATAAATTCTGCAAAGCATCCTGATGACTAGAGAAGATATATAGCTATACAGATTTTTATAGCTATCTGTTGAAAGACACATTCAATCCTGAAGAGTATTGTGACAATGAAACCGTAATGGGTGTTATGTTTCTATTAGTGACTATTAGTATTAGCATTCTGACACATAAACATACAAATCCACACACGTTTATTCTGCTCAAAGTGAAGAACTTTAACTTTGAAGATGGTTTAATAATTTGCTCTACCTCCCATGCTCTTGGTATTGTATTTTCTTCGACTTCAAGTACCTATAGCTAGTAATATGCTCCATCTTTAATTTAAAACAGTAGTTTTCAAGTGCATTTGATTTTTGATGTGTCTTATACAATGTTTGCATTACTAAATGAGAAGTTTAATTTTAAATCCAAACCCGTGTCTGCTCTCCTTTCTCTCCCTCTCAGGCAGTCTCTGAGCGAAGAGGTCTGATTTAGGAAACAGAACTGAGGCCCCACAGGCATGGTAGGGTTCACCTGCTAAGGTGTGAGATAAGACAGACAACGGAAAACCTGACAGGTCACAAATCAGCAGAAGAACTAATTCCCAGGTGTTTGTGTTTAAGGAGTCATATGATCCATTAAAGAAAGCAAGTAAGACATTGAGACAGGGGTGCGGGGTGGGAGTGGGCTAGAGGACACCACAATATTCCCAGACAGGCAGCAGCAGCAGCTTGTCATCAACTGCTTTAGAATCAACAGGGGCTCTGAAGATGGTGGGATACTAAGTGACATCTCACTGCTGAGATTTGTTTTCCTGTGAAAAAGGTTTAGAAAGAGGCATTAATGTGGGCTGGTTTACACAAGTAACACTTCGGAAAATAAATGAACACTCATGAAATTATTCAATGAAAGGATATGGTATATATAGAAAGTTAGTAAACTATGGAAGCTAAAAAGCTAGAAGAGGTAGCAGTGTTAAACATTAATACACTGGCTGCAGAAAAGAAGACTGGGATAAAAGAGACTTTATTACCTGTGAGCAAACATGTAGTTTTCTCTCCCTCACCACTGGCTGCTAGAAGTGCCCCTTAATGGCAGAGAAGAGTGAATAAATACTCCCATAGTTTTGGAGGTGCAGCCTAAAGCAGTCCTCTGATTAATATTAAATTCACACAAATGTGGATGATACTCTACAATATCCATGTTTTTCTCATTATAAAAATCTCCTCTCTCTTGGGCCGGCCCGGTGGCGCACTGCTATAGTGCGCCGCTTGGGAAGTGCGGTGGCGCTCCCGCCGAGGGTTCGGATCCCACATACAGACCGGTTCCCGCTCACTGGCTGAGCGAGGCGCGGGGGCAACACC
>NW_007726147.1:570035-612422 GCF_000696425.1 Galeopterus variegatus
AAAAAAAAAAAAAAAAAAAAAAAAAAAAAAAATCTCCTCTCTCTCCCAAACTTCAAGTAAAATTAACATTCTAGGAACTTATGCCATGTTTATCTGCTGGCTACTGAGTACCCCGCTAGCATATCAGCACACACTCTAAAGAAACCTGGTTCCAAAATTAAAATTTTATTTAAGAGAAACAAGACCAAACCAAATCAAACCAAACCAAAAGGAAACACCACCTAAAAGGCAAAAAAATCCTAACTTATTGAAACAAATCATATATTGAAACAAATCTTGTCCAATATAATTCTCAGAAAGAGTCCATTCTTTTTTTTTTTTTTGACCGGTAAGGGGATCGCAACCCTCAGCATGATGTGGTCTGCACCACGCTCAGCCAGTGAGCGCACTGGCCATCCCTATATAGGATCCGAACCCGCGGCCTCGGTGCTACCAGCGCCGCACTCTCCCAAGTGAGCCATGGGGCCGGCCCAAGAAAGAGTCCACTCTTGACAAATGTTTTTTATATTAACATAGCATTTACAGTAAAAAAGAAAAAGAAACCACTTACTACCAAAAATGGAAATAAAAGGCTTTTTCTTCTATACCTCATTTTTGGAAATAAATCTTTGGCTGAAAGAAGAGGAAAGAGTTACACCCATATAAACCTTCAGAATGGGAAGAATTAGTATCACCAAGTGCTTCTCAAAGTAGCCAACAAAGAACAGTATTTTAAAAACTGTTCATTCCAATTTTTAGAGTACAACTCATGATGCTGGCTGGCTGTCAACAATAATACCCTCTAGTACTTTACATAATATTTCATTTCAATGTTAGCAAAACACTTTTCTTAAAACTCAAGGTACCTTTATCATATTCCCTGTTTATGTCAGTTTATCAAACATTTAAGGGACTAATATATTAACTTTAAAGAGGAATATAGAAAAGATTAAGACAAGACCCAATCTGTTGGGAAAAAGATGAAGTTGAATGTTTGCTGCTAAGAAACACCCAAAGAAAATAGATCTCAAAGAATATACTATCAAAACAGTAATATACTGTTTTGTTAAATTTACCAATAAGTTTTAAAATATTCTTAAAACAAGGGCTTTGTTGCCACGTGACATGGTCAGATATTCCCTATAATCAAGTAACTAAAACTAAAAGCCTATTTTAAAATGGATTTAGCCTTCATGCTACCCCCCCCCTTTTTCCTGAAGTAAAACGCCACTAGTGGGATCTAGCAAGGTAGGGTACCCTAATGGGATGAGGGTAGATAGGCACAGTAGCCTCGCGTGGGGTGCCAGAGACTGAGCAGAGTGAGAAAGGGTGGCAGCAGCCTGAGTCGGGTGAGGAAAGCAGGGGGGGTGGGGGGGTTGCAGCAACAGGAGATTGCTCACATACAACAGAAATTGATGCAATAAGTAGACGTATCAGAAGAATCTGAAGATAATGGAAGCTAGATTTCTCAACTGTCAAAGAAAGGAGTCACAAATATAGAAAGGGAGATAAGGAGAATGAACCCTTTTATGTTGAAATGGAAATTGGGGTATCACTGTGAGCTCATGGACACATGGACACACACGCATGCACGCACACACTCTCTCACACTCTTCCTAGTTCAGTTCCCCGAACAGGCCTGGGAACAGCAACAACCACAGCAATGAGCACACATCTAGAGCCTAGATCTTGGCTTCTAAACATTTTCCACTCAAAGGAAACAGGGTCTCTCAGAGAAATGGCAGATTGTGCAGGGCTGGGTCAGGGAAAAAGTGAGCAGAGTCTGGAATATCTTATTGTACCAGAAAGCAAGAAACTGCTCAAAGAATGACAGGGGCATGTCACAAAGACACAGAAGCTAGCAAGAGAAGGCTGCCGCTGGACAGATCTGGGATGATTTAAACACAGACACATAAAATAGTAGAGACTATAACCCATTGAATAAATAGGGATACAAGAGTCTATACTCACACAAACACATATATTAATAAATAAATGGGAGGAAGAGCAAGCTTTTCATTACTTTCAACTAATAAAAGTAAAAGGAATGACTGAATTAGAAAATCACCATTTGGCAGCCGTCACAGTATTAATTTGTTCAGCCAAGAAACATCAATGGATGCTAAAACCAGTGAGCCTAAGCCTGATGAGAAGCAAGATATTTATATAGTCTCCAAGTACAATGATGTTTATTAATAAAAAAAGAAAGAGAGTAAACTTAACGGTGGAGAAACCTGGCAGACACTACTTTAATCAAGCGTTCAAAGTTAATACCACCAATAATGGAACAGATTGAAATCATCAACTGTCAGAATACAAGGAGAACACAGCATCATTACACAGTAACACTACTGCCCAAAATGTGCGACTTGAACCTAATCATGAAATAATAATAAATCCAAACTGATGAACAGTCTAATGGCCTGTAATCTCCTAAAGTGCCAAGGTTATAAAAACCAAGACAAGATTGAGGACCTGTTTTAGATTGAAAGTGACTAAAGAGACAATACACATAGCATTTAAGATGCCATCCATTTTTTTTTTTTTGTCTTTTTTCATGACCGGTAACGGGATCGCAACCCTCGGTGTCGCGCCTGCACCGCGCTCAACCAGTGAGCGGACCGGTCTCTATATGTGATCCGAACCCTCAGCAGGAGTGCCGCCACGCTCCCAAGCGCCGCACTCTACCGAGTGTACCGCCGGGCCGGCCCAGATGCCATCCATTTTTTTTTTTTTGTCTTTTTTCATGACCGGTAACGGGATCGCAACCCTCGGTGTCGCGCCTGCACCGCGCTCAACCAGTGAGCGGACCGGTCTCTATATGTGATCCGAACCCTCAGCAGGAGTGCCGCCACGCTCCCAAGCGCCGCACTCTACCGAGTGTACCACCGGGCCGGCCCAGATGCCATCCATTTTAATAAAACATCAATTTATTTATAGAAAAATAATAAAGAGATATGTACCTGTTTGCCATGAAGCTTTTTCTGTTTTAAGGAAAACGGGTTAAGTAAAAACTTTTATCACTGATGCTCAAGAGATTGGGAATTGTTATACAAATTCAACGTTCCACAGGGAAAAACTAAATAAAAATCAGAAACTGCTCCAATAGATAGGCATTTTCATAGAACATACACAGTGTCACTCTTCAGTTTATCAGTGGTGTGGGAGGTGTGTGGGTATAACATTATTATTGCTAAAAGCAAATCTACTGACATGTGATTCACCTGTACTAAAAGATAAATAGCAAGTTCAACACAGAAAGTATGAAAGGGCCCTAAACTTTGTAAGTAAGACCCTTTAAGATTACTATATGTTAGTGGTGTTAAAATACTAAACAAGTTTCTCAAAGTACTGTCTTCAACTCAGTCCATTATTTCTCTTCCATCTACTAACTAACCCTAGTAAAACTTTTCAATGGTCCTACTAAAAAGGATGGAAAAGAGAAACTAAAGCTCAAAAACAAGATCTGTTTTTAATCTTGGTAGAATATTTGACTGTAATTACCCACTAAGTAGTTTGAGACTAGCCAGTACCTTTTATTGGTCAGGTTTTTTAAACACTTGGCCCCGGGAAGTTAGTAAGGCATATTATAGCCATAATTTTGCACAACAACACACAAAGCAAAACTGCTCAGTAGAAAAAGAGGCTGAAGCTCCATCACATCTTGAACATAAGCCTCTTGAGACTACATTCTTACTCATTTGAAAGTCATCAAAACTCTACATTATCAAAAAAAACTAACCCTGCTATAAGCAACAACCTAGAAGTTATGCAGATATACCTCAACGGATATTGGAAAAGTAATGGTTTGAATCTCAAATCCTACTTACTTGAGTTTTAAAACTAGAAATAGTTTCTGTGAGTCAAGGGAAACTTGGCTTAAGTTATGATAAAAATAATTAAGATGACTGCAAAATGGAGGCAAGTGGGGGAGAAAAGGAGAAGAGGGGCGTCTCAAGAGCAGGAGCAAGCCAGAAGTAGACCAGCTCTTACAAAGATGAAGCAGCTGTCAATCAGCTCAATCCCTGTTTGGATTAAAGTGATACATTCCTATCTTAAACTGTCAGAAGCAAAATTATATCCTCACTGGAGAACAATAACCATATCCAGAGACTTTCCAATTTTTTACATATGATGTTTGCAATGCAGTCAAAAGTTACCAGGCAGGCCTGCTATAAGACCAAGTGACTGAAAACCAGGAGAAACAAACCCGTACTTGTCAGGTACAGACTTTAAAATAATCTGATTAATAAGAAGTAGTTGACAAGATGGAGAATTTTAGTAGAGAACATTAAACTACTAAAAATATCAAATGAAAATCCACAACTAGGCCGGCCCGGTGGTGCACTGCTACAGTGCACCGCTTGGGAGCGCAGCAGTGCTCCCGCCGAGGGTTCGGATCCCACATACAGACCAGTTCCCGCTCACTGGCTGAGCGAGGTGCGGGTGCAACACCGAGGGTTGCGATCCCGTTGCCGGTCCCGGTCCGGTACGGGTGTGACACTGAGGGTTGCGATCCGTTGCCGGTCACGAAAAAAGACAAAAAGAAAAGAAAAAAAAAAAGAAAATCCACAACTAAAATACACAGTTAAAATTTAAAACACTATAGGTTTAACAGCAAATTAGATACAATGGAAAAGATTAGTACAATGAACGATGTGTCAGAGGGAAAAATCCACAGATTTAATAGTCACACAGTAAACAAGGGACAGAAAACACTGAAAATAATGTAAGACAAATATGGGACTCATGAAAATGTATAACATACATGTAACTGGAGTCCTACAAACAAACATGAGAATGGGACAGAAGCATTATTTATAGAAATAATGGCTAAGAAACTTCCAATGCTGATGAAAGATAGAAACATAAAGATTCAAAAAGTTCAGTGAATAAGTACAAGGAGAAGCATAACTGGGCACACCACAGTAAGAATACTCAAAATCAAAGACAAAGAGGAAATCTTAAAAGTAGACATAGGAAAGACAGAATTCTTTCAAAGAATAAATCTGAGAGGTGACTTTATCAGAAAATAATTGAACTCAGAAGATAATGGAATTATATCTTCAAAGTCTAGAAAACAAACAACAATAAAAAAAATAAATAACCTGCCAAACTGGACCTCTATAACCAGCAAATACATCATTCACAAAAAAATGAAGGTGACTGAAAAACCTTAAGGCTTGTAAGGAAAAATATAAGAGAATATCTTCATGACTTGGGGGTTTGCAAAAGTTTCTTAGGACAGAGAAAGTAGTAAGCATAAAAGAAAAAATTGATAAGCTGAATTTCATAAAAATTAAAAACTGCTCTTCCAAGAAAATCACCACTGAGAAAATGAATAGACAAGTTAAGGTTGGAAAAAGTATCTGTAAAACACCTATCTGACAAATGACTGGTATCCAGGATATATACAGAACACATACAACTCAATAATAAAAAGATAAACAAAACAACCCTACTAAAAACATGGGCAAAAGATTTAAAAAGACACTACACAAAAGATCTGAACACAGAAAGGTGCTCAAATCACTAGTCGTCAGGAAAATGCAAATCAAAATCACATTGCAGTAAATATACTACATGCCCACCAGAATGGCTAAGACCAAAAAATACTGAGAAGGCCTAACAATGATAAGGATGTGGAGCAACCAGACATCACATACAGTGCTGTTGGGAGTTAACATTGTACAGCTACACTGGGGAAAAAACATGGCAGTTTCTTATAAAATTAAATATATACCTACTCTATGACCCAGCAATTCCACTCTTAGGTATCTATGTAAAAGAAATAAAAACAAATACCCCCACACACCCAAAAATCCTGTACAAGAATGGCCAAAACAGCTTTGTGAGTAATAGTCAAAAACTAGAAACACTCCAGGTGGAATACTACTAAGCAATACAAAGGCACAAACTACTGATATCAGAACCATATGGATGAGCCTCAAAAACATCATGCTAGAGTGAGAGAAGCCTCACATAAAAGAGTACATATTTGTGGTTCCATTTAAATGAAGTTCTAGAATAAACAAAATCAATCTTTGATGGAAAAAATCAGAATAGAGGTTGCCTTCAGTAGAGAGATTCATTGGAAAGGGCATGAGGAAACCTTCTGGGGTGATGGTAATGTTATACATCTTACAGGGAGACTGGGTCACACTGGTGTCTGTACTTGCCAAAACCAGGTGAATATAAAGTTAGGATTTGTGCATTTCATCGCATAATACCCAAGTAATAATAGGTCTATTGAAATACTTGGAGGGAAATATGCCTATATTTGCAATTTACTTTGAAATGCATCAAAAAAATAAGATGGATGGATGGATGACCTATTCCACAAGCTACTTTTGCACTGAATACAGACATCAGGTGTGTGTGTGTGCGTGCGCTCATACCCCCTATCTGCCAACCTCAGCCTCATCTTGTGTCTAGTAAAGACGCAGCAACTTCATGCTACCAGGTACAGCACATCTCACTCACACACTGCCCCTGCCCCCACATACAAGGAACAACTACTTACCAGAGCCTGTACAAAATGCAAGGATGTCTATTTCATTACAGTATATCATAAAAGCACTGTACGTCCTTTTTTAGGAAGACACTGACTAAAGCAAGATCTGCATTAACCTCATCCCAAAGATTCTTTGTGTTTCTATCTGCCATGTTAAAACAAAATAACGGAATTTTCAATTGTGTACATCCTCTACAATATTAACAGATGTTTATATACTTTGGTATATGAATGATGTATACAGACCTAAAAGTGCTAGAGTATATTATCAATATGAGTCTACAACATCAGGTAGAACAAACTTAAGTTTGAAGGGCCATAAAAAATTAAGGTGTGAGTATATAAAGTTTAACAGCTACTAAGTCCTTCATGGAGCTGCCAAGGCACAGAATCTTCTATAATTTTAAAATACAGAGAAAAGTAAATTCTACCAAAATAAGTTTTTAAGTTAAAATAATTTTCAACTGTAAATAGATTGAGAATTCTTGTGCCAGCACTCTTCTTCTATGCTTCCAAGTCACTGCTATGTGACCCTGAGCCTGTTTCCTCATTCCTCTGTAGGGCTGGTACAGTCCTCTTGTGCAGGGCTGTGGGTGACAGCCACCACGCACATGCACTGCTCCCTGCCCATCAAGCAGTCTGTCTTTGGCTTCTTGTACAGCACCTTGTCCCTAGATCTGTTAGGACTTCTCACTGAGATGTCTTATTATACACGATCTTTCTCCTGTGGGACAACAAGCTCCTTGAGAGCAGGACTCCTGTCTTACTCGTCTTTCATCTTCTTTGACTAAAAATAGGGGAATGCTATTTATTCTTTATTTGTCTGTACTGTTTCTATTTTATGACAATAAAAATACAGTCTCAAAAAACATCCATTCTCTGCAAGAATACACTTAATTATATCATCAGTACTTTAGGAAGGGAAGGGATTGGGGTGTGAAGCACAAAAACAGTCCTTGTTGGGGTTAATACCCCCACTAAGCGAGTAAATGACATAACATTCACAGGCTATGCTACATGACCACCATCAACCTAGCCGCCTTCCACTTGTTATGCTCTTCCTCATCACACACCCCAGCCACCTGAACCTATACAACTTGTCCTCATCCTTCAGACACCAGTTTGTACCTCGGTTCCGCAAAGGCTGTCCCTGATCCTCCTGCCCATGCTCACAAGCTCACAGCTCTCTGTACTTTGTCTTCACAGGAGTACCAAAGCTGTAATTAATAACAT
Organism: Galeopterus variegatus; assembly: GCF_000696425.1. Taxonomy (NCBI): domain Eukaryota; kingdom Metazoa; phylum Chordata; class Mammalia; order Dermoptera; family Cynocephalidae; genus Galeopterus; species Galeopterus variegatus. The sequence continues at coordinate 577,762 of NW_007726147.1, forward strand.
GTTCCCCTTGTGAGGACACAAACTCCAAAGGGGCAGGAACCTTGTCTGTTGTTCACCCCTGACACCCCCAGTGCCAGGCCACAGTGCCTGGCACACAGTAGGCACACACATTATTTGCTGAATACTAATTTGCTGAGTGTTGAATGAATCACAGAAACATATATATCATCTCTCTCTGCCATTAGGTAAACTCAATATGGCAAGGATTGGCACATGTTTACTTACCTTAGGACCCCGCCACACAGCACCACTGCCACTTAGTAGGCATTCAGTAACTACCTGTTCAATGAATAATTCATGTACCTCCCTTCAAAATCTTTTTCAGCTTGTTAATATTCACCTAGGTATGAAATATGGGATGTGATCATCTCCTGAAAGTTGTTCAGACTTGTCTTAAAAATTTTTGCTATTACCATTAAGATTAAGTGTTCTTTATTAATATTCTAGATGCCTAAGGCACATGAACAATCATAAAAAGAAGATGAAAAAAAAAATCAAACCCAACCTCAGAGAAGATCAGTTCAACAATTTTCCATATCCTCATTATAGTCAGGCATAAACATGTCCAAGCTTAATATTATTAAAATACAAAAATGGAAAGAGACACTTGCCCAAATTATAAACAGAAGCACAGTACCAAATGAAAGCACCTCAGCCTGGACTAAACCATTAAGAGGGCATTAAAAATTTCTCCACAAAACAAAAATGAGATTCCAGTACACAACTATTAGAATGGCTAAAACCCACAATGCTGACAAGACCGACCGCAGGAGAGGATGAAGAGCAGCAAGAACTCTTGTTCACTGTGGCTGAGAATGCAAAACGACATCCACTTTGGAACACACTTTGACAGTTTCTTACAAAGCTACACACAGTTTTACACACAATCAGAAATCACACTCCTAGATATTTACCCAACTGATTTAAACATGTCCACACAAAAACATGCACACAAATGTTTACGGCAGCTTTATTCCTAATTGCCAAAAACTAGGAGCAACCAAGATGTCCTGCAATAGGTGAATACACAAAATATGGTATATCCCCTACAATGGATTTTTGGTGAGAAAAAAGAAATGAGCCACAAAAAGGCATGGGTAATTCTTACACACATATTCCTAAGTGAAAGAAACCAGTCTGAAGAAGCTGTATGATTCCAACTACGTGACATTCTGTAAAGGCAAAACTATGGAGACAGTAAAAAGACTAGTGGCTGCCAAGGGCGCAGGGGGAAAGAGGGATGAGCACTGAGCAGGTGAAGCACAGGGATTTTTAGGGCAGTAATCTATTCTGTATGACACCGTATGTGATGGTGGATACATGACACTGCGTTGGTCAAAACCCATGGAATTTTATAGCACAAAGAGCAGACCTGAATGTAGACAAATTCTTACAAAATCATTTAGTAGGTCAGAGGATCCCAAGATGGAATGCTGTGACATTCCATCCTGTGACAAAACAATCTAACTGTAGCACAAATGTATGAAACGACTTCACTGAAAGAGGTGAGGGAGAAAGCTGCTGACCTAAGTAACTCTGGAAATGAGTAGAGACTGTAAGACTAAAGGCAAAAGAAACTGTACATAAGCACTGTACTCTAGTTGACAAAGCTGCTTCCACGGGGATACAAGTTAATTCTAAAACCACTATATGTGTATACTGGAATCAAAGGATTAAGTAAACGGGTGGCAGGTGGTGAAAGCCAGGTTTCTCACTGTTGGGGTGGGAAACAGTTAAGCAAAGGGAAGAAGCTAGAATGATCCATGTGGCAATGATTAGAGATGGAGACACCACTACCAACTCATGTTTGGCTTAACGCAGATACAGATCATCAATTACAGAAATATTTATAGATATGTGTATCACACATAGGTTAGTATACACATATTTCCTTGCTCTGTCACCTGAGGGGACCTAGATGCAAATGATACCCCAATAGCAATGAGCACACCTAGCACCCAAATCTTGGTTTCTAATATCATTTTTCAATACAAAGAGCCTGGGTTCCTTGAAGAAATGGCTGATCCTAGGACCAGGGCAGTAAATATGCATGCAAGACAAGCCTGGAGCACCCTGTAGTGCCAGAAAGTAAGGAAATGCTAAGGAAGGAAGTGTAGAAGGAAGGAAGGGACTGAAAGAGCACCCAACAGCCAAACCTAGAACAATTTTAGCAAAAAAATAAGTAAAACAGTATATAACCCAAAATATAAAATAATTATCCATGAGTCCACACTGATATAAATAACTGCACAATAAATGGGAGAGAAGAGACAAATCTCCTATACAGAAGAAGTTATGTAGATATTCCAGTCTCATGAAAGTAGAGTGTAACTCCCCACCCTTAAGTCGGGGCTGCACTTAGTGACTTCCTTCCAAAGAGCACAGTATGCAAAGGCAGGAAAGCAGTAACATTGCAATGACAGTCCCTCAGCCAGGTGATCCAGGTCAACATCAACAGGATGCACCCTTGATATGATGTGAGGAAAATGGCATTTATGCCTGGTCTTCCCCTCAAAAATCCATAACACCAGCCTAATCATGAGAAAAACAACAGATAGATCTCCAAAGTGGGACATTTTATAAAATACCTGACCAGTATTCCCCAAAACTGTCAAGGTCATCAAAAACAAGGAAAACCTAAGAAACTGATGAGCCTGAGGAGATACAACAATAGAATGACAGTAAGTGAAAACTAAGGAGCACACAGTGTCTCTGATTTCTGACACAGGAAATCAAGTGGGACTCGAGAACCAGGTGATGCTGAGTCTGCTGGTCTGGGGACCACACCTTAAGAATCGCTGCTTTAGACAAACCAAGCAGTAAAAACAACCACTACTGAGTGCTCACTATGTGACAGAAGAAGTTATGTAGATATGTACAGAAGAAGTTGTACTTCATACAACATACCGGAGAGAAAGGCTTTACCGGCCCCACATTTGAGATGTGAAAGGCTTAGAAAGAAAGAAAGCAGCTTTCCTCAGGCCACACAGTTCCATGATTGGACTGTGGAGCCTTTGTCCTTGCTCTTGACGAGATGCATTTCTGGGTAACCACACTGTATCCAACAGCGGCCCCTTGCCTCTTTCAGTTTCTGGTGGCTGCTGGCATTCCTGGGCTTGTGGCCACATCACTCCAACCTCTGCTTCTTGTCTTCACTGCCTTCTCTCTCTCTCTCTCTCTCTCTCTCTCTCTCTCGTGTGCGTGTGTGTGTGTGTGTGTGGCCACATCACTCCAACCTCTGCCTCTTGTCTTCACTGCCTTCTCTCTCGTGTGTGTGTGTGTGTGTGTGTGTGTGTGTGTGTCTCCCTTTGCCTCATCTCTAGTGATGGCACTCAGGACCTGCCCAGTGTAATCTCTTCACCTCAACATCCTTAGCTTAAATACATCTGCAAAGATCCTTTTTCCAAACAAGGTAACGTTTACCAATTCTAGAATTAGGCTTTGATATCTCTGGGTGGTCATCATTCAAACACGTATTATAAAAGTCAGAATGATATCTAATGGATTTCCACTACAAAACTGTAGCAAAGAATTAAGATTTCTGACCAAGGATCGCAAGGCCTTTTTCCTGTTTTGTAGGGGTGACTACAGAATGCCATACAAAATCAACTGCTAATGTGGAATATTACCATACTCTAAACTACTAAAAACAAGCATACAGTTAATAAAGATCTTCATCAAGGCCAGATAATTCAGAAGCCTTCTTTTGGAAGATCCTGACCAGCATCTTTAAAGAGACCTTAGAGGAATTTTAGAACTAGTTTCAAGACTGTTTGAGAAAGTGATCTAAGGACTTTTTCTCTGCTGCTCTTGTTTACACTGAAAACTTCCTAAGAGCAAACCTAGGGATTGAGATTAAACATCCTTTTGTTTGTTCTTAGGGTGCAATCCACAACTTCAAACCCATTTAAACCACTGCTTTAAACTAGCCATTTATTCCAGCTTGGCAAGACTAAGAAAACTGACAGTACTGAGGTCTAACTGCTATCACTTGAATATTATCTTAAACGTACGATTATACTAAAGACATCCCACCAAACTAGGAAATGTAAGAACAATGAAAATTTTCCCTTTGTCTAAAGTTCTCAACAACTGAACTATACTTGTTCTTTTCAAGTGAATACTGGCAATATTTACAATAAAAAGATGGTACAGTGCCACATCACACAGAAAAACAACATGTAGTCCGTAGAGTTAAAATGGCAGACTCTGCAGTCAGCCCGCCTGATTTCAAATTCTGCATCTATCACGTTACAAGCAGCACAACCTTAACAAATTAAGTAGCCCTGTTATAGAGAAGAGGAAACTGAGGCTTAGGAGTATGTAGTTTAAATGGGTTTTCTTTCTATACCAAAAGCATGAGATATCCTCCCCCAAAATAAACAACTTACTACAGAGACTCAACTGAATCAATGTTCAGTTTTTACTGTCTCCTGAAATTAACAGTGATTTCTGCCTTAACAAGTGTCCACCTAGAAATCTTATTGATCTACTGTAATTGTTACAAAATGACTTAGATGCTCGCCTGGTGATCAGCAAGCTTTCAGTCTATTAGGAGTTTTATAGACCAAGGATTACAAAGAAAGGCTGAGCCCCTCGTACATCTCCATAACAAGAAGTGAAGGTTGTGAAGCAACTTCATGAGGATGCGTCCAGTTCTATGGGGGCGAGTGGCTGATCTGTTTTAAAAATAAACAAAACCATGCGGTTTTAAATCAATATACCTTAACGTTGAATTTCATGATAAGTAATACCTCTGTAACGAGCTCCACAGCTCACCAATCCAAACAACACTCAGCTTCTGCCTCAGATGCTGACCACCAGCCATCTAGGTCCTCAGGATGCTACCTGAGGTTTATTATTTTTAAGTATTATCCCACACACCAGTCATCAGCAGATAAAGAAGTTCCCCATCATTACACCAGCACACCTCCCACTCTTGTCCACCCATATCCACGACATTCTCTTTTTAAAGGTAATGTTCACTTTTGATAAAAAATCTCCCACATCACCACCTTCCAAGCCAACTGTATTAGTCCATTTCTGTTGCTTATAACAAAATACATGAAAATGGGTGATTTATAAAGGAAACAAAATTTATTGCTCAGTTTCAGAGGCTGGGAAGTCCAAAGTCTAGGCCACACATCTGGTGAGGGTCTTGGTGGTGGCAACAGTGACGCAGAGGTCTCACATGACAGAAAAGAGCAGATCAGAGAGAGACTAACCTCTCATGTGCTCTTCTTTCAAAGCCCTCAGAACTGGGCCTTTGACAATTCATTCACTACAGTATGGTCCTACAATCTAAACACCTCTACAAGGCCCCACCTTTCAATCCCACCCTCAACAGTTACAGTGGGGATTGAGTTCTGGGGGACATTTAACCCAAGGCACCAACTATAACAATTACCCAAATAGTGAGTGTTCAAACATTGTAAGTTCAAACTAAGCAATCATAAATCAAAGTTTCTTCCTATTTCACTGGCCTCCCTTTCATGTCTGACCTCTAACCCCTGGGAGCCTCCAGGCTCAGCCCCAAGACCTTGCCTCTATCTCCCTAACTACCTGGGTGATGTCATTTATCTTCTGGCCTTAAAAACCACCCACATGTTGATGATTCTCACATTTGTATCCCTAGCCTGAACTTCCCCAGTCCTCCGCCTCACTGGGAACTCTTATCCCTCCAAATGCTTGGGCAACTTTTCTCTCTCCCCACATCCTATCCAGCTCTACCTGCAAAATTCATCCACAATCTACCTGCTCTCACTCTGGCTTCCCTGAAGTTTCTTCTCCACGCACCAACTAGAAGGTACTCTGGAAACATTAGCTGCCTACACTCCTCTGCTCCCAATCCTCAGGGTCCCCCCAGCTCACTCAGCACACACTCAATGCCCTTGTCATGGACAAGCCTTATAGGATCTGGCCCCTCTCACTCATGCACTCCAGCAGCCACCCGGCCTCCTTGCTGTCTCAATCACCCACACATTCCCCTGCCTCCAGGCTTTTGCACACCCCATTCACTCTGCTGGAAATGGCCCTTCCCAGAAATAAACAAGGTTCCCTTCCCACCCTCTCAGCTGGACTAGCAGCCCCCACCCCTCCATCACTCTACCTCCTTATCTTGCTTCTATTTCTTCAAAGGATTTACTGCCACCTGCCATTACATATGTCTCCTTATTTTCTAAGGTAACCATAGAGAAGTAAATACATCACAAAAATGGCAGCTCTGCTGTGCTTACTTCTGTAGCTCCCCTGTCTATAGCAAGGGCTGTCACACAGACAGTTGTGGTTTTTTTTAAATGTATTAATCATTAAAAAAAAGTTAAGTATGCTTTTATTACCTGGGACATTGCAATACGCACACTCATCTTACCCTAATAAAACAACCAGAATTCTAAATTATTACAGAATTAGTTTATAAACACCTAAAAAGCAAAGAGGCATTATTCGAGTGCTAATCGGAAATTAACCATGCTCATCTTTCTGTCTTAAATAAACCACATGGTTATAAACAAAAGTCTTGTCTTTAAAAATCAGTGTTCCTGTTGCAGGAGAATGCACAGACATGCGAACGTGTGCGAAAGGAATAGCAGTATCTGCAGTATTTTCTGTGACAGGGAAATTAAAAAAAACAAAAAAGAGCTTTAGATACAAGTGCCAGACATCAAAGAAAATAGTTTGACACTGACTTCCTTATCCCCACAAAGATTCAATGGGAGAAAACACAGCAAACACTACAGGGTTAACCATGATGACGTGAGCAAGAGTGTTAGCAGTAAGCTGCTGAGCGAATGCTGAAGATTATTCCTAGCCAGAGAAAAGTTCTGGTGTAATGGCACCATTACATAATTTTTACAGTAATAACATGGTACATTATAAGCTTGCTCAAATGATAAGCTCTTTATAAAGTTAGAAGTCTGCAGCCCTCTCAAACAAAGACCTTTCTGTCTTAGATTTCCTAGAAGGCAATAAGCTAAAACTCACATCCTGCACAATATCCTCTTACAGTCACAGAGGATCTAGTCTTCCACTGCTTTGCCCAGCTTCCCGACGGCACAGAGCAGCCAATGGGGAGAGAGAGGCAGAGACAGCAACATCACTGCTGTGTCCGATCAGATCCCCTTTGTGTTCTACTACTGTTTATTTTGAAATAATTTTAAATTTACAGGAGAGCTGTAAAGACAGTAGAGGGAGTTCCCGCAGCCTCTAGTGTTAACACCTTACATAACTATGCTACACATACCAAAATTAAGAAATTAAACCAGTTTTCCCACTAATGATCCTTTCCTCTTCTAATCCAGGCCCCACATTGCATTTAGTCATCACGTCTCCTTATTCTCCTCCAATCAGTGACAGCTCTTCAGTCTTTCCTTGCTATTCATGACCTTGACACTTTTGCAGAACACTAGTCAGGTGTCTTGTAGAGAGTCCCACACCTTGGGTTTGCCTGAAGTTTTCTCCTGTTTAGATGGGGGTTATGGATTTGGGGAAGACTACTGTAGAGGTGAAGTGTCCTCATGTGTCACATCTGGGAGTACGTGATATAAATATGACTTATTAATGTGATATTAAGAAGGTGTCTGCCAGGTTCCCATTCCCTACTCTGTTCATCAGAAATGAGTCACTATCTCCAGCCCACAATCAAGAGGAGACAAATTAAACTCCACCTCCGGAAACATCAAAGAATGTGTGAACATTAAAATCACCGTAAGTACAAATAAGTACTGTGTAACTACCTTTTCTTTAACTGCAATTTGTTTGATAAATAAATCTTGAGTTACAGTTCATGGCAACTTAAAAAGCTGGGGCTTGGCAAGATTTATAACCAGGCCACATAAACAAACATTTGTGAAATCATCAATTGCAGAGACAAAAAGGTATTTTAAAATAACATTTAGTTTAGTTTTAAAGTGCTTGTCAGTTTAATCTCTGGCCAGAAGTTTGTCTCATCAGCTCATCTCATACACTTTCTTCCCAGTAGTTACTCAAGATTTCCTGCTGACCACTCATCTTTACTTTTATTTGGTTACACGACTCATTGCCATTAGCATGGCTTAGAGGAGGGAAGAAAGGAAAAAATATATATAAAGCATTATATCATACATATGATTAGGGGGACATTTGGGTGCCAAGTTTGGCTTCCCATCAACCTGAGTTATAAATTAGTTCCTGGAAAGACCAAAGTCAAACTCCTTTTCTGTTCTTTTCTATTATCCAGGACAAGGGCTAAAGCGGATGACATCAATTAACAAAAATGTAACTTCTACATAGTTCCAAAACATTGCTGGAGCATAAAAAATGTTTTAAGAGTATAAATGGCAACACTAGTTCTCAAACATTAGCAAGTGTAAGAATAATCAAGAAGCCTGTAAACACTGCAGATCCTCTGACTTCACCTAAGAAGATTCTGGTTCTGGATTTGGAGCGCCTGGAAATTTGCTCAATAACAAGCACCTCAGGTGATTCTCTTGCAAACGGCCTGTCTTTGAGATACTCCAACCTGGTGTAAGACCCATGGACAGTGCTAACTCTTGAAGTACACACACAAATTTCCCATTGAAAAAAGTCTCTGTCACTCAAAATTTCTCAAAGTTTGAGAAACACTAACTTACATACAACACACTCCTAAAACTTACGCAACTTTACCTCCATCACTGCTACCATCATTCACTCTTGCCTTTGTTCCCTCACTAGCTAATTCTGACACACCAGATCTGTGATCTCTACCTTTTCAACTACGCAGGAAATCCTATTGCACAGTATCTTAAGATAAAAAAAAAAAAAAAATGATACAAATTGATCTCATCTCCTGATAATGTGCTAAAAAGCCCTTTTCCTATCGTTATATATACCTCGTGATGATATTCCAATAACGAAGGTGATTAGTAAATGAAGCCTAGGATGTCTTTAATATACTCCTACCAAACTTGAACACTGGAGACAGAGCAATTGGCTTTTAGACCTCCTCCTTCCTCACAACCACAAGACTTTGATACATCAAATAGTGAAACCACTTCAGAGATGTTTATTACAGAAGGTTTTGTTTTCCCAGTAAAATAATGACAGATCCAAAGCAAATTAACACTTCCATTTCATGTAAACTTTGATTTGTTCTGTCAAAACAGTCTTCTCTAATTTGCAAAAGCAAAAGCAGGGATTCCAAGGCCACAATGTTACTGCAAATCATATTCAAGTATTTGTGTACACAGGTCAAAATCTATGCAGAGTTCTCAGGGAGCGAATTCTGAATGGCTTTGTTTTTCGGATACCTGAGGTTATCTCCCAACAGCCCTCACATTTCACAAGGACTCACTTTGTGCTAAGCACTAGCTATGATAATATGCATCATCTCAGTTTATCCTTGAAACATCCTACAAGGTAGGCAATTTCTCCCCTTATCCCATTTTTAAGGAAATGAAGGTTCAGAGGAGTTGAGAACTTGCTGCCCAAGACCACATGATGAACAAAGTGTGCAACTGAATGAAGTGCTGTGACTCAAAATGGCCTGCTTGGGCACAAACCAACATGCTCACCACTCCCTTGCCTCCCCTTGACATTTGTGCCATTTGGCCTCATCTTTCACCACTCTCTGCCTTGCCACTCTACTCCAGCCACACTGGTCACCCGGCTGCGTCTCAAATGCACCACACACACTCTTCTTTACTGTCCATCTCTTTGCACCCAGCCTAGCTCCACAAAGAGAGCAGGGTCTTTGCTTTCTGCACTGCTGTGTCACCAGCTAGAACAGTGTCTGGCTAACAGCAGAAGTCCAAAATTTATTTTAAAAATAAATTGTGTTGGGCCGGCCCGGTGGCGCACTGGATAGTGCGCCGCTTGGGAAGCGCGGCGGCACTTCCGCCCGAGGGTTCGGATCCCACATACAGACCGGTTCCCGCTCACTGGCTGAGCGAGGCATGGGGGCGACGCTGAGGGTTGCAATCCCGTTGCCGGTCCCCGGCCCGGTGCGGGGGCAACACTGAGGGTTGCCATTTGGCCTCATCTTTCACCACTCTCTGCCTTGCCACTCTACTCCAGCCACACTGGTCACCCGGCTGCGTCTCAAATGCACCACACACACTCTTCTTTACTGTCCATCTCTTTGCACCCAGCCTAGCTCCACAAAGAGAGCAGGGTCTTTGCTTTCTGCACTGCTGTGTCACCAGCTAGAACAGTGTCTGGCTAACAGCAGAAGTCCAAAATTTATTTTAAAAATAAATTGTGTTGGGCCGGCCCGGTGGCGCACTGGATAGTGCGCCGCTTGGGAAGCGCGGCGGCACTTCCGCCCGAGGGTTCGGATCCCACATGCAGACCGGTTCCCGCTCACTGGCTGAGCGAGGCGTGGGAGCAACACTGAGGGTTGCGATCCCGTTGCCGGTCCCCGGTCCGGTACGGGGGCAACACTGAGGGTTGCGATCCATTGCCGGACACGGAAAAAGACAAAAGACAAAAAAAAAAAAAATTGTGTTGAATATTGTAACTAACTGGTTGGAGATCTTTCTACGTTTTAGGGCACAATACCCTGACTTCCTAAATAGGTTATAAGGGGATACTCAGAGTAATTTGTCTAATTATAAAAAGCGAAATTTAGGCTGTGAAGTTAAGACCCCATAAAGGATGGTCTTAGGTGACATCAATGAAAACGGCAGAGTAAAGACCTCCAAAAATTCTCTCATCCAGGAAAGCAAAGAGGACACTATTAAAAATTGTCACAGGCAACCTTTTCAGGACTCTAGATGTTAAATTAGCTAAAGGTTTGCAGTAATCCAGGGAACATTTGTGCAAGAAAAATAAAGAGATTTTGGTAACAGTGAGCTTTGTGGCATTTTACCTAACCCTATTTCCAACCCCTCTTCAGGATCTGCCCTAGCCTTGAAAACCAACAGTCCACAATCACAGTGAAAACCAGCAGCCTGGAAGTCACCAGAGGGATCAGAAAGGGGCTGGAACTCCTTCAAAGCCCCATTCCCCCAGAACTGTCATTATCTGACCTGTCTGGCAGTTCCCTGGTAGATACTGCTTACAAGGCTGTCTTTATTTGACCTGATGCAGAGGTCTCCCATTGTAAACAGCCTCTTGGAAGGGGAAAGAAGATTGGTCAAAAACAATCACAGGCAACTGCTGAATGTCACGCTGCCCAAGGGGATGGCTAACAGTTCCGGCAAAAACTCAGCTAACAAAAAAGATTTAAAAAAATACTGGGGAATGATGTCTCTATACTGGACTTTGAAAAGCTTCAATATATTCCTGGGAATCTAGAAAGCCATGTGCATGTGGGAGGCTATGCACATGCTCAAGATAGACCAGAGAAGGCCCTAAGTTCTCGTCTCTGGCTGACCCTGAGGTTCCACATAAACAGGAAGTGAAGGCTAAGATAAAGTTATCAACAGTCTGGTGAGTGTTGAGGGAAAGCACCAACTGGTACACAGAGCTTCTCAGCAAAGAGTGAGAGACTTACTAGTTCCAGGCATCTAAGGAAATCTCTGTCCAATCATTAGCTAAGTACTAAGCAAACCAAGCAGAGATTTCAGTGGCCACCCACACAAAACGGTATAGACTTTACAGAATTAGTTCTGAAAAATCACTAAAAAACAACAGATAGCAATAAGATCAAACCCTCGGGGAGGGGCAGAATCTGATTTCCAGTTGACACATCTAAATAATAATAAATGTCCAGTTTCCAGCAAACAATTATGAGGCAAAGAAATAAGAAAGTATGACCCATACGTGGGGGGTGGGGGTGACTGGGGAATCAGCCAATAAAGAAACAGAAGTTACTTTAAAAAAAAAAAAAAAGCCAACTAGAAATCCTGGAGTTGAAAAGTATAATATCAGAAATGAAAAATTCACAACAGATTTGGACAGAAGAAAGAATCAGTGAACTTAAAGATAAGTCAAATTAGATTATCCAGCCTGAGAAACAGAAAGAAAACAGAATAAAGAAAAATGAACAGAGCCTGAGCATATGCATTACAGAAGTCCCAGAAGGAGAAAACAGATAAAGAGAAAGGGCCATAAAGAATACTTAAAGAAACAATGGCTGGGAAATCCCCAAATTTGATGAAAAACAAGCCACACACACCCCCAAAAGTACAACAACGTCCAAGTACAGTAAACTCAAAAAGATCCACACCTAGATACATCATAATCAAACTGCTGAGACCCACAATGAGAATCCTGAAAGCAGTAAGAGAGGTAACTCGTCACGTACAGGGGATCCTCAGTAAGATTAACAACTGATATTTTATCAGGAACCATGGATGCCAGACAGTCTCCATTCAAAGTGCTAAAACGAAAAGGCTGTCAGCTAAGAAATCTACATCCAACAAAACTATCCTTCAGAAGTGAAGGGGAAATTAGGACACTGCCAGTTAAACAAAAACAGAGAATTCATCACCAGCAACCCTGTCCTATGAGAATTATTAAAGGGAGTCTTTCAGGCTGCTATGAAAGTAACAAAACACTAACTCAGATTTAAATGAAAATAGTCCAATAAGGGTAATTACATAAATAAATATAAAAGACAGTATAAATGTATTTTCTGTCTGTAACTCTTTTTTCTCTAATCTGACTTCAAAGACAACTGCATAAAGCAATTATAATAAATCTGTGACCAGCATACAGTGTATAAAGACACACAACAATAACAGCACAAAGAGAGGTGAGGGAAAGGAGCTATACAGAAGCAAAGATTTTGTTTGCTATTGTTTATTAAGTTAATATCAATCTGAACTAAGTTATCAGTGAAGATCTTAATCGTAACACCAAAAACAACTACTAAGAAAATAACTTTAAAAAATACAGCAAAAGAAATTATAATAGAATGGTATTAGAAATGACTTCTAAAATGATAAACTAAAAAATATCTATTTAACCCAAAAGAAGGCAGTACTGGAGGAACAGAGGGACAAAAAGACATGACATACAAAAAACAAATAGCAAAATGGCAGACATAAATCCTACTCTTTATCAGCAATTACATGAAGTGGAACTGGATTAAACACTCCTATTATAAGGCAGTATTGGCAGAATGGATTAAAAAATGATCCAATTATACACTCTCTACAAGAGACACACTTTAGATTCAAAGACACAAATAAGTTGAAAGTAAAAGGATGGAAAAAATACACCATGCAAATGATAACCAAAAGAAATTTAAGTGGTATACTAATATCAGACAAAACAGACTTTGGACAAAAATTTACTAGAGACAAAGAAGGAATTTTGTAATGATAAAAGGGTCCACTCATCAGGAAGATATAACAATTATAAGCATATATGCACCTAAAAACAGAGTCACAAAATAAACAACAACAAAAAACTGACAGAATTGAAGGGAGAAACAGATAATCCAACAATAATATTGGAGATTTCAATACTCCACTTTCAATAATGACAAAAGCACTAGACCAAAAAAAATGAACAAGGAAATAGAAGACTTGATCAACATTATAAAACAACTAGACCTAGCAGACATCTATAGAACCCTCCACTCAACAACAGAAGAATACACATTCTTCTCAAGTGTACATGGAACATTCTCCAAGACAGGCCATATGTTAGGTACAAAAAGGTGTCAATAAATTTAAAAGAATTAAAATAATACAAAGTATGGTCTCCAGCCATAATGGAATAAAATTAGGAATCGATAATACAATGGTTGGTCTTAAGATTGCTGTGCTGTTTATGGTTTCACTTTCTCTAATTTTCACTTTGCCCTAGTGTCCTTCCCACTTACTCCTGATATAAGCATCCTTTTTGGGTGTTAATTTACCACTTCTAATTCATTAGAAGCTTAGGAATTGAATCACCAAACTTGTAGAACAAAAAAATAAGGCTCAATACAAGCCCACAAGAGGCTATGCCTTGAAGCAGCATGCAGCATTACTGCTCAGTCTCTAGCCACTGAGGGGCCTGCCTGGTTCTCAGTCAGGTGAGGGTAATGGGCAGCCTAAACAAGTGAGGAAAGTACCACCATAACACAAACCACCTCCATGACAACTAGCAGTTAAGAAACATTGTTTTTTCATTTATTAAAGAAAAAAACAAAACAAAAAAAAACCAGGCTTCTGATGTGAAGATGTTCAACATTCTTTCATAAGCCAGTCAGACTAACAAGACCTTCTCTTTTTACATGTTTTTCTGTAAATTCCAATTTTCCGTCATGATATGCCTTCCCATAAAAAGAACATCATTGGTCTCACCCTTCCCTGTACTGTTTTATATTTAAAATCAGTATCACAGGGTTTCATACTTTTAACTTCTCTTCAACTGTTACACGAACATATGTCTTTGTCTCCTCAACTAGATTAAAGTCCTTGAGGGAAAAAAAGAAGGCCATTCACGTTTCAATCTTGTTTTGCAATTTTCCTATAAATTCGGAGGACAGTTCTAGGCCCATTAACAAGCCTTTAACAAATACTAACTGGTTAATTCAGAGCTTCACAACTAGTGTATCGTGTTTACGGTGTACATGGGTGTACCATGAACAAGTTCCAGACGTGCCCAGATAACAATCCCTCTAGGTCTAAGGTGGCATATGGATGGGGTAGGAGGGGAGGTGCAGCAGTTAGGGGGTGGGGTAGCATAAACCCTTGGGGGAGTCTTCAGTGTGTTTGAGTGCCAAGATGAGGAAAAGGTTGGGAAGTGTTTGGTTAAATGACTAGAGAAACCCTGCTGAAAAGAACTAGAAGTATCCTGAATGCCTATAAAAAAGACTCTTTTATTTACAAAATGAAAAATCTTCCAAGAAACTTAAGTGAACAACAGCAAGATGTGAGTAGTATGTAGTACATGCTACCATTCACATAAAAGGGAGAAAGAGATATAAACTTAATTCCTTGTATACGATTTAATAAACCATATACACCTTCATAAGGATACACCATGGTGGCTGACTCATGAGGGGAAATCCAGTGGTTGGAGATAGCGGTGGGGAGACTTATTCCGGTAAACCCTTCACACTTTTGAATTTTGACTCATGGGACAGCCTAGCTATTAAAGGCAATAACTTTTTTAAAGTTGCCAAATCTACCTTTGCCAATCTCCAAATTTTATTAGTCATGACTGTTTTCTACGCAAAACACCTTCATTAGTCAAATGTTGTGTTAAAATAATACAAAAAGATTTGGGTGCTGGTTGCCCAACTGTGTTCAGTTTATGAAAATCCAAAACTCCACACTTATGATCGATGCATTTTTCAGAAGATATAGTATACATCAATAGAAAGTTAAAAGCAAAATAAGTAGGTTACTTAAAGGTTAACTTTCTTTTTATTCCTTCTTTATTAATGGAGTACTAATAGTTCATATATTTGCCTAAATACAACAAATTACTGTTTCAAATTTTTCAATAACGTTTCTCAAAAATATCTTCTATAACTTGAGTTAATAATGCTGACCACATGTGACATGGGGCATCCAGGCTTGGTCAGCTCCTCTCACCTCTTTTCCAGTATACCAGCCTTGAGGCCCTTGGTCTCACTCTCCTATAACTTTTCTGTGAGCTTAGAATTATTTCCAAATAAAGTTTTTAAAGCCATTTATTAATAAATAACCACCAATAACAATCAAAACAAGCTGAGAAATAAATATGAATTTGATTTTGACAGTTACTCCACACGAGTCATTTTAATTATGTATTATCCCAAGGCATTATTTCTACTTGCAAAAAAAAACCCAAAATTTACACCTTCTGGCTAGGTTTATAATACAGTGAAATAAGTACCTTCAAAGACCCAAAGCTTAACATAATTGTCTTTAACATAACACTCCACCTCAATAATTTCTCATAACGTGAACCTAAATGGAGAAACTAGATTTACAGGAAGTTTAATAAAAGTTCCTCATTCACATGAAGGATTAATCCTGAGTGGTGAACACAATGATAAATCCTAATAACTCTGGTGAGTAGCACTTAAAGTCCTATGAAAAGAGAAAGAAAAAAAAGAAATCAAAGGTCCAATAAAGTAGTAAAGGTCCCAAAAGATATAATTCTTAAAAATTATAATGAAGAACTACATGTGAAAGGCAAAATGTTAAATGTACAGAAAATTACACAGGAGAAAATTGTTGTGACCTGAGGAAGGGATGAATTTCTTCAACAAGACACAAAAGCACAAACCATAAAGAATGATAAATTAGACTACAACTTAGATCCGCAATATGTGTATAATAAAAATTCCACAATTAGGGTGAAAAGACAAGCCACAGTCTGGGAGAAGATAGTCTGTATTCAAAGTAAAGCACTCCAACAAAACCATAAGGCATACAACATTCCAACGGAAAAATGGGCCAAGACTATGAACAGGCAACTTGCAGAAGAGAAAACAGAACTCTCAGCACAGCTGGTGGGCGGGCCATCTGGCACAAATCCCTGGAGAGCAAGCCAGCAGTAAAAGCTTCATTACCATAAGGCATTTAAAGAAATGCAAAGCAGCAGGGACACCCTGACGGGCATACACTCCTGTGGAGATCCTTGCTGCTGCTGCTGTAGCTCACCTTGCTCCTGAGGTAGTGAGGCAGGGACTCAGGGAGGGAGTTTCCTCACCAACCAAGTCCCTTTAGCTAATAAAGCCATTTATTGGAAACATCAAGTCTAAGAGGCAGCTCCAAGTGTCCACACAGGACGATTCCAGGCACCCCTGCTTAGGGCATTAGAAACCTTTGGCAATTACATCATGACAGGGAAAAACTTGCCTGAAAACACTCTCCCAATCCCTGCAGCCCCAGAATGACACTTTCTAATTACACCTTGGTTCTAATGCTCGATCAAAATTCTTGATAAAACTCAAGACACTAGCTCTATTGGTGTCTGTCTAGCAGCATATGACAACATAACTAAGACACATATTTTTTTAAATTCTCTCCCCAAAATAGGCCTACCCTCTATAATTCCAGCAAGAAGGCTAGCTTCTCAGAGATCAGGTTCAGGGAAAAGTGTTCCAAAATACACAAAGCATTACATATTTTCAGCACAATGAAATATGTTAAGGATATAACTACTTAATTAAGGATGAGGAAAATGCAGAAATACTGCCAGTTATATTCTACTTAAAACTGCATGAAATCCTCGAACAGCTTTCCTCTGCAAAAACCGTGACAATAAAAAGATCCCCTAGGCCCAGTGAGCAATTGCCTATGCACTGGGGGGGTGTGGCGGGGTGTAGTGGAGGTGTAAGGCACACAAGATTTAAAGGGTTCACTCAGTTCACATTTAGGATTTAAAATGTATGTTTGTGAAGCTGTAATTAAAAACTACATGAAGACCATTCCTATACATTTGAAAATGTCCACTTCCCTAAAAGTTCAAACACAAGAAATAAAGTGATTCGAAGACATTTAAAAGCAGGACTGGGGGGAAGGCAAGTACAGGCAAGAATACTGTATCTTCACTCAAGTACTTTAAAAAATTAACTCAGAAAAAAAGTGAGCTCTTCACAACTGAAAGCATATTCTTTTTGGGGGGAATAGGTCTAGCAATTCCCTCTGTTCCTCATGACACCAGTAGTTTATCAATCTAAACACAACACAACCTAAATAATTTTTTCATTCTAACTGATATCGGATCCTGCAACTGAGGCAAGAGGTGCACATCTGCCAATAAAAACAGAGAAAAGTCAAAAGCTAACTCATATTCTCTAGAACCATTAATGAGAAAATGTCTACATGTCTACATGAAAATGTTTACAATAACTATTCAAAAGGTCCAAGTTCAAAACAAATGCAAAACCAAATGTTATTGGCCTTTTTACATCATTAATCACTTTATAAATTCAAAACATGTAAGTTTCTCATCGGTGTGGGTCATCATGACCAGATCAGAACAGTCGGGCCTTTGGGAGAGCAGAGAGGGGGAAATATCCTACACTCCTGCAATTTTTGCAGAATCACCAGAAGTCACATGAGATGATTTTATGGGTAATCAGGAAAGTATCACTGTGACCATCAGCAAACCATATCTTTTCTTTAGGCCCCAAATGCCATTATTTATTAACTAAGGTATTAGGACAAAAGTATGGAAGGTAAGCTCTAAAAGCCAAGACAAAAGGTAACAAGGGAAATTCAAAACAAACAAACAAGAAACACTTAAGGCTAAGAATGTATAGTAACTTAATACCAACTTTAACCCTTGCAGAGGATATTATCACTAGTTTCCTATGACTGATTCAGAACTAATGACAAATTGAACAGTTTTGCCCATACTGTAAATGTTCTTATTATTCACAATAGCCAAGAGATCAACCTAAATGCCCATCAATGGATGCAATGGATAAAAAAAAAAACACTGTGGTATATATCTATATCTATATCTATCTATCTATCTATCTATCTATCTATCTATCTATCTATCTATATACACATACAGACAGTGGAATACTATTCAGCTATATATATAAAAAACGAAATCCTGTCATTTGCAGTAACATGAATGGAACTGGAGACCATCATGTGAAATGAAGTCAGACACGGAAAGACAAATATGGCATTATCTCACCAATTATGTGGAAGCTAAAAAAAAAAAAGTGGTTCTCATAGAAGTAGAGAGAATAATGGTTACGAGAGGCCAGGAGAGGAAGAGAGGAGGGGAAGTGGTAGATTAATGGGTACACAGATAGGCTATCTACCCTAAGTGAATCAATGTGTAGTATACGCATATATTGAAACAACACACTGTATCTCACAAAAGTGTACAAATAAATGTTTTAAAAAAAAAATTCTGCCCTCACCTCATAAGACCAGACGCACTGCACCCCTGCAAACCTCCGGACACATCTTCCCACCTCCACATCCTCATGGGTGGTATACATTTCCTGGAGACATTTGCCAATGTGTGGTACCATTCTGCGAAGGACTTCCTGGCTCATGATCACTCCAGGCCCCCCCATGCAGAAGTTCTCACCCGGCTCCAGGGCCAGCTTTCCCATTTCCTCTGTGGTGCCCAGTCCCGTCTGCCCAAGAAAGAGGGGCTCACTGCTGTTCAAACTCCTCAGAAAATTCTCCAGACGGTCTCCTTTGATGTAAACATCATCATCTGCTCTCATAAACCATTCGTACTTGTCCAAGTAGTGGTCATGCATGTACTTGAGCATCATAAAAGACTTCTTCTGGGGGGGGTAGGCGTCATCCACGCCTCGTAGTGGCACTATCGGAATTGGTATAGATGTGTCTGAACCCTCACTGGAGAAGAATTCAACTTTCCCAGGAATTGTCTTGCACCATGTTCTGAAATTAAAATAAATATCAATTAGAGAACAGTTCCTTTTGAGACTCTTACTTTCAGAAATTCATGTCTGCTCTTTTTGAATCACCATGTGTGACTGCTTGATCTACTTGCTTCCTCAGCAGAAGCTCAGGCTACTAGGTATCGCAAAATCCAAATTCACCTTCAAAACAATTTCAACAGGAAAGAAGGATGAAGTGTTAAAATAGTTCCAAGATAACTAAGTTTTAGTTATGGCTGAAAACCAACTTGCCAGGGCTCCATGATCTAGGTGTGCAAGTTAATTTTCTGATACTATCAACTCCATAACCTACAAACTCCTCAGCTCTATAAAACAAACAACAAAAAAATTGTTCATTCAACACTTTTCTTTGATTGTTCATCAAGTGCTAAGTATGTGAAGCAAGAGATGAAATGGTGAACAAAAACACCATCCCCAACTTGTGGAGCTGACATCAGGAGAGAAAGACATTTATCAGGATAGTCACACTTATGTACATATTATTATGAACTAAGGTATGCGCTCTGAAAGGAAGGAGCACAGGACGTACACAAGACCAACAGAGCAGAGAATACTTCCCTGAGACAGGCGAGCCAAGGCAGACTCAGAACAGAGTGGTGGGGACATGGGAACAGCCACAAGGGGAGAATGAGGCACACTGCAGGGCCTAGCAGGACCTGCCAGAGATGGGACCTTGATGCCATAAAAGCCCCAGAGTACCAAGCCTCTAACAGAACGGAGCAGTGGAAGACAGATGAAGGGATGTGCATTCTGAAACCCCCAGGGGTGGAGTAGAGGGCTAAGGAAAACCAGAGTAGATGCAGGGAGACCAGTTAGTAAACTCCTGCAGCAGCTCAGACGAGTTTAAGAGGTAACTGCTCACCACCGACAGAGGAAAGAGGAGTGGTCAACCAGAAGGAAACAAAGTAAAGCATCCTTTTGCTGTAACCAAATTTAAGGCTCTCCAGTTGCACTTTTCCTTATACTTTCTTTATGCTGTGTATTAAGAGCTGACATAGTTTAGCTACAGAAATTCGTTTATGCAGACTACTTCCAGGAAAAATATATCATGGAGAATAAATAGTAAATTTAATCTTAAGAAGATCAAAAGAGTACACTTCCCAACTGATGTTCTCTCCAATATATTTTTACTTCACTTAACTGTTACAACTGCATTTATTATAACGAAAAAGTGACTTGCAGATCAATGAAACCAACACCTATCTTTAATGGAAAGTCTCAGAGAAATTATATGAAAAGATATACAACTAAACCTCTAGGGAAGAGGTACAGAAGCAGGAAAATTGGGAGGGATTAGGGGTGGCTGCATAAAGATGGCTTTCACTTTTTATTCCATGCATCTCTATACTGAGGAAAATTTTTATAAGTGTATTATTTTTGAAAAAGAATTTGTTATAAGATATACATAACATAAAATTTGCCACCTTAACCATTTTTAAGAGTACAGTTCAATGAAAATGAGTACACTTACGCTGATGTGCAACTGTCACCACCTTCCACCTCAACTTTTTATAACCTGCAAAACTGAAATTCTATAACATGATATTACTTTCATAATTTTAAAAACAATTTATAATGAAGTACTTGGAAAACATATTACTGGCTTTTATTTCTCTTCCCAACCCAAAATTAACAAATACAAAAAGACTTCAAGCTTATCTCATTCAAGATTCAACTTTCTGGGCCGGCCCGGTGGCGCACTGGATGGTGCGCCGCTTGGGAAGCGCGGCAGGCGCTCCCGACCGAGGGTTCGGATCCCACATACAGACCGGTTCCCGCTCACTGGCTGAGCGAGGCGCGGGAGCAACGCCGAGGGTTCCGGTCCCGTTGCCGGTCCCCAGTCCAGTGCGGGGGCAACACTGAGGGTTGCGATCCGTTGCCGGACATGGAAAACAGACAAAAGACAAAAAAAAAAAAAAAGATTCAACTTTCTGGGCCGGCCGGGTGGCGCACTGGATGGTGCGCCGCTTGGGAAGCGCGGCAGGCGCTCCCGACCGAGGGTTCGGATCCCACATACAGACCGGTTCCCGCTCACTGGCTGAGCGAGGCGCGGGAGCAACGCCGAGGGTTCCGGTCCCGTTGCCGGTCCCCAGTCCAGTGCGGGGGCAACACTGAGGGTTGCGATCCGTTGCCGGACATGGAAAAAAGACAAAAGACAAAAAAAAAAAAAAAAGATTCAACTTTCTGCCAAATATGGCTCTCAAAAAGTCTGAGATTTAAATACATATTGTTTTTCATCAAATCTAGGATGTTAATTGTAAGATACACCATTATTTTATCTACCAATAATAACAACAAAATACAGCCAATCATAACCCCATGATGCCAGAACTATAAAATGCATCTTAATTTGAGATGTTAAAGTGTAAAAATAAGTACAACTTAGAATTGAATGTAGCACAGTAGTTGTTTATGTTTTCCCTTAACACCTATGGATTTAAAATAAACCTATACATTCTTATGTCACTTACAGAACTCTTTAACAAAGAACCATGAAAAGAATTTGGCACATACAGAACCCTATAGTACTACAGATATTGTACTGTAGGAGGTACCATATTTCATTATCAGAAAGGATGTGCTCCTAAAAAAAGGCGAATCTAAAATAGATATAGTACAGACGAGGCAATTAATTCAAAGACAAACCAACTCCTCCCATAAAGGAACACGTCCTTTTGCAAAAGCAAATAAGCCACAACATATGTTGAATGTATGACAACCTACACGTACTCCTCTGATGCAGCTACATCTGGAGGGAGATGACTTCCCAGCCCTCCTCCAATCTTGGGAAGTCAGTGATGACCATACTGTACTGAGATGATCCCCATTCAAGTCAAGGAGCCCTGATTATACTCTCTTTATGTAAAAATGTTTTTTGTTTGGTAGTTGTGACAATTCTTTGAAAATGTGAACAATTTCAGTGCTTGGTACATATTAGAAGTCAATAAATGTGTGGAGTGAATACTGCCCACTCATGTACAATCAGTGACTTAAAGATGACGCTTCTGGATTTACAAAGTGCAGAAATCATTCCTATATCTTATCGTTAAGAAAGTTCAGATGAGATTCCCTCCACTTTCCATCAGCCACATGAACACTTGCTACCATTCCTACATACAGAAGGAAATCAACTTAGAGCACAAGAAAACAATTATACAGAGGCAAAATTCACAGGCATGCTAGAGTTGAAATAATGTATACTACCATTCATGGTACTTCTGAAATATAATTCAAAGCTAAATAGTCTGTATCACCTTACAACTGATTTTAAAAGCATGATAAATGAAATCAACTTAACTTTGGTTTATAACAAGTACATATTCTGCTTCTGAACTAAAATGTGATTAATAAAATAGACCAAGTTCAAAGTAGTTCTAAAGTAGCCGACCCCAGAAACCATGAAAATACTAAAGCACTATGATATTATTTGAGAGATGGGGTAGGTCGACAATTCCTGCCTTCAAAGGAACAACATAAGAAAAAGACCATCAGGGCCGGCCCGGTGGCACACTCGGGAGAGTGTGGCGCTGGGAGCACAGCAGCGCTCCCGCCGCAGGTTCGGATCCTATATAGGGATGGCTGGTGCGCTCACTGGCTGAGCGCGGTGCGGGTGACACCAAGCCAAGGGTTGTGTTCCCCTTACCGGTCACACACACAAAAAAAAAAAGACAAAAAAAGAAAAAGGCCATCAAAAGCACAATGGTTAAGAGCATGGGCTCTGGAATCAGACTGCTGGGATGACAATCCTGACTTCACTTCGGGCAAGTTACTCCGTGCCTCAGTCTCCTTATCTGTAAACTAGGGATAACAGCTCCTGCTTTATAGGGTTGCTGTGAGGGTTAAATGAGTTATTACATATAAAGTGTTTAGAAGCCTGCCTAGCACCATATTACTTATTATGAGGGAAGACAGGAGTTTGCAAATAAAATAAGATAGAGAAAGAAAAAGCGAGGGAGACAGGAAAGCGTGGGCTGAATGTGGAACATGAGTCTCAAGACCACACATGGGAGTGAAGGTATCATGGAAAATGCTTCTCACATTTCTGGCTTAAAAACCGACCCTCAAGCTATATGTTAGAATTCTGTTTTACTACCAATCCTAGGTCAACATTACAGGGTAGAAGTCTAATAAGATTTTAAATTTTAAAAACGTTTTTGCTTAAAACACCAGAATCTTTCATATTAGACCAAGGATGAAAATTCATTTTAGTCTGGCCCTGCTTTCCACCTGCCCCACCAGATAGAATTCAGCAAAGGAAGCAATTAATGCCTCAACTATGACTTGAAATGGTATAATTTGTCCAAGAAGAAAAAAACAATTAATTTTAAAAACAGACAATCTAACCTCAAACCATCCTTAAAAGCCTCTCTGCAGCTTTATGGTGACCCCACCCAATTATTATCTGTTCCTTTTTAGGTAACCCAGGGAAAAACCATGCTGTCTTTTTCTGTTCTAAATGACTGGTGGTTTGAGGGAAATCCCTCAATATAAATTCTTTATAAACCCTCCAATCTTAGGAAGTTATGATCTTTTCAATTAGGGTACCTTTAGCTTAAATATCTCCACAAAATGAACAAGTTCTGAAACATAAACCATGATTTGCAATCCTGGGGAGCAGGAAGGGTGCATTAATAATTTCCAAAAACTGAAGGAAATGCTGCTGAAGCAGCAATCTGGACTTTTCTGCAATAGAAACAGGTCAAGTTCCTTAATTTTCATAAGCACATATCAACTTTGCCATCAACACATTTGTTACTAGGAGCAAAGAGCTCTCTCTTAATTGAAAGGGCAGAATACTTGCAAAGGCCCTTGCCAGAAAGCTTAGTTTTCAATGAACTGATATCCAACTCTGGCTAAAGCCCAGATAAGACAACTGAAATTTGAGAGTGCCAAGCAAATCTTCCATTCCTCTATGTTTCTAAGTGCTATCCTATACCAAGTTAAATCACAGTTAAGTAATGCAGCTAATATCAGTCCAGCTTAGCTTAGCTAAGGAATGCCTTTGCTGAGTTAAGACTTAACACCATAGTTACCATTTTTATTCAGTATCATTTTAAGAAAAACAACACACATTTCTGTGGAAGACTGCATCTATAGCATGACTGTTGTCCTGGGTAAATATTCATAATATGTAGGTAAGTTTAAAAAGCAGGCACCAGTATATACTCATGACGTGGTTTACTAAGGGAACAAAGGTACACATACAAAAGTAAAATACTGCACAACCCCAGAGAATCCACTGTGGTTATTTCTGGATGGGGAGTCAGAAGGAATTTAATCTTTGTGTTTTCCACATTTTCTAAATTTTCTGCAACAGATAGGATGTATACATAGAGTTAGAAAAAAACATTTATCTGGGGAAAGCTTTGAGCTAACAAGCAACCAAAGAAATCAAAAGATTTGACAACAGAAAATTTTACTTTTATAGTAAAAGCATTTCTTTATCCAATGGGGAAAAAACTAAAAGAAAAATGAGTAAGATTGAGTTCTTTCTTTTCTAGTTTCTAAACTTTAATAGTTATACTGATTTTTTTTTTCCTTTTTGTCTTTTTTTCGTGACCGGTAACGGGATCACAACCCTTGGTGTCGCACCCGCACCGCGCTCAACCAGTGAGTGGACCGGTCTCTATATGGGATCCGAACCCTCGGCGGGAGCGCCGCTGCACTCCCAAGCACCGCACTCTACCGAGTGCGCCACGGGGCCGGCCCAGTTATACTGATATTTTAATCACTAAAAAGGTGGGGAGATTTTCAGTGAGTTCCTGAAAACCAGTATTAAATATGTTGTCTGACAGAGCAGCGAGTCTGAAAGGACTCATAATAAATTCACCTCAGAGGTTGGAGTCAAAGGAGGAAGGGCGAATACAAGCTCTCCCTTGTGGCACTGATACACAATAGGGATTAAATGCATATACCCATATTCTTCCCTATAAACGCATACAGGATGAGGAAAAAAGCGAGAAAATGAGGCCAAAGAAAGACAAGAGTAGAAAACTCAGCAAGGATGGAAGGCAGAATCCTGGCTGGGGCTGCCCCACCCAGCTCTAGGCCAGGGCAAACACTGAATCAATCAGAGCACCCTCAGGAGATACCAGCCCTGCAGGAGACCTACTTGTCATCATGTGACCTATGCATTTGCTGATGGGGGGCCAAATTCAGCTACAAGGTTTCCAGCAAGCAACCATGAAAAGTCACAAGACTGTGTCCTACTGTACAGGGTTAAGTGTAAAAACTACTTCAGATGCTAAGACCAGAGGGAAATTTCTCCCCTGGGCCATTGCAGAGAAAGTAGGGCCAATCCTGGGAGTATCCTTACAGGAAGCACAGTTTGACAGAGCAGCAGTCTTGGTTCATCCTCCCAAAAAAGTACCTGCAGGCCACTATTCTACACTGCTGCCATCAGAGAAGCCATGGGCCTTCTGAAAATGCAGAGGTCTTGCCATTCTACCAAGCCATGACACAGGCCTCTCCTGGAGCTGAAGGAATGCCCTCTGGCAGGATGTTGCCAGCATTATTCAGGTACATTATCTCCGCCCTTTGCCTTGATACCAAGAGCCACAGCAAATATAGTTAGTTGCAGTTTCCCCCTCTTGTGTATGTGGTTTCCTCTTTCGAAATCTTTAACTGTCTCACTGTGTATGTCCTTAGGACCTGAGCAATCTCAAATCCTTTTTGGAAGTAGGTTGGAAAATATAAGAGATCGTGAATGGTAGAAAAATTATTTTAAAAGAAATATAATTATACTCTTTACTGTCAATCCTAAGAAATAGACTTATGCAAGCATTAAAGAGCCTTTTTTTTTCCTTCTCAGAAAAGCTGTTGGTGGGGTGGATTACAGCTTCCCACCTCAACAATGACCTGGGCACCAACCCAGAGGGCATTTCCAAGGCATTAAGAGCTAAGAGGATGGGCCGGCCCAGTGGCGCACTGGATAGTGCGCCGCTTAGGAGGCGCGGCAGCGCTGCCGCCCGAGGGTTCGGATCCCACATACAGACCGGCTCCCGCTCACTGGCTGAGCGAGGCGTGGGAGCAATGCCGAGGTTTGCAATCCCGTTGCCGGTCCCTGGTCCAGTACGGGGGCAACACTGAGGGTTGCGATCCGTTGCCGGACACGGAACAAAAAGACAAAAGACAAAAAAAAAAAAAAAAAAAGAGCTAAGAGGAACCTGCCCTTTGAGCCCAGGTTCACAGCAAACAATGGAAATACTCATCAATAGAGAACACAAATACGCCCTTTTTGAAACATAAGAATTAAAATTTGGAGTATAAATAACAGAAGGCAAATTCTGATCTCATGTGATACATTTCCAAAGCCTCAAGTGTTGGAGAGCTACTTTGCATAATGTGTATTTTACTGCTGTACATTTAAAGTATAAATATGCAACTAGCTTTCAATCATATACATGAACAAAATCTAATTCTAAGAAAAAAATCAAAGTTGTTTCACGTAAATAATAAAATCATCCTGAACTTACTCTGGCTGACCCCTTTGCAAGTCAGCATCTTCCTCTACTGAGGCACTAGCTGGTATCAAACTCATTTACCAAGGGCCAACAGCCGCCCTTTATCCAACAATTACCGAGTGCATTACAGACAATCGCTCAATCTCAGGGCAGCTCTGTGAGGTGTGTGAGTATCATTACCCACATTTCACAGATGAGGAAAGTGAGGCTCAGGGCCAGGTAAGTAACTTTCCAAGGTCACCTCAGCTAATAAGCATCAAAGCCAGAAAGGAAATCGGGCTGACTCTAAAGCCTCCACTGGCCAGCCTACTGGCTTTCTCATTCCACACTCTTGTTTCTCTGGGTTATCTCACCTACATTTCTTTCCCAGTCTCTCACTGCTGATAAGGCTGAGGAAACACTCATTACAGATAAGGAAAGCAGCCTTACACACACTTCAACCACTTCTACCTCTCTTTATCTGCCTGGCTTAGGGACATGCAAACCTGGACAAAACCTGCTGGTTAAGGACACCTCTTCACTGTTTGGGCTGGATTTAACTGAAGGCCAGAAAACATGATTCAAATGTTAGCTTTGGAAATCCTCATTCTGTGCTTGGATCCACCTGCCATTCTAAATCCCTCCCACTCATTTGCAGGCATTACTTTCAGAAACACACAGAACAAAATCACCCACGATCAACTTACAAAACCATAATTGTAATTGCATTAACATCTACATTTTCAATAATCATCAGGTTTTTACTTATAAGCACCAACTTGACATCAAATCAGAGTAAACTGTACCTTATCTTTAATCATTCGTAAACAAATGTATTTGTCTCCAGAATAAATGCCGTAGCTATAAACACTTCAAAAATGACACTAAATTAAAGTTAGGATACAGACAGCTTTAATACTTCTACACTGTAACTAGGTTTTTTGTTCCCCCAATTCCATCCAGAATCAGAAGTCAAAAAGGCATGGGCAACAGATGGAGGCACCGAATATTTACATTAAAATGCAGAAGCTGGGACCTCACATTAAACATGCTGTCACCTGATTCTCCCAAATATCAACAAGAAGCATGAAGTATAACAGCTGAGGAAAATATAGTTATGATAACCAAATAAATGAGTCAGGGGCTGCAGTCACGGTCATGCTTGTTTCAGTAAGTTACAGTTAATCCTGTCCTGAAATGTAGGGGTAAACACGTTTATTTATGCCAGTAGTCCACTAAACCTCCAATTTAACCTGCTCAAAACAACTCACCGTTCCTCCCGAGAGCCGTCATCTCCACTTCTTTCTACCGTAGTTTTATTACAAAATAATTGCTCATTGTATAAATTAAAAATATATAGAAGACTATTAAGAACATAAAAAATCATTTAGCATCATGGTGTGTATATTTCTAACACTTTCTTTTTTTATGCTACACAAACACATAACTTTATTTTGTTTGTTTGTTTGTTTTTTTTTCCTTTTTGTCTTTTTTTGTGACTGGCAACGGATCGCAACCCTCGGTGTTGCGCCCACACCTCGCTCAGCCAGTGAGCGGGAACCGGTCTCCACATGGGATCCGAACCCTGGGTGGGAGCGCCGCCGCGCTCCCAAGTGGCACACTCTCCAGTGCGCCACCGAGCCGGCCCTATTTTGTTTGGTTTTAAACAAAAATGACCTCATAGCAGCCATACTATTTTATAACCTATTCTCACTTAAATATATTTTGAAGCTGTCTTCATTAAAATAAAAGTATTTCAGCCACACCATTTTTAACGGTTAGAGATGTGGATCACAGTATGGATGAATCAGTTAAATCAATTATGGCCCACACCTCCTAATACAGGACACCTAAGACACCTGAAATTTCCACTTCATACATACGTCTCTTAGCACAACTTTAAATTCCTTTAGAAAAATTTCTAGAGGAATTACTTGATTTCAGGAAACATGCATTTTCAAGTTCCAGATAAATACTGTCAAAGCGCCCCCCAACATGGACGAATTTGCGCTGGGGTCCTACTCCGGCCCACTCTCAATAATAGTAATGCTGCCAGACTAATCTTCCGAAACGTAAATCACATCAAGCTGCTCTCCTACTAAAATATCGCCAACAGCTCTAGACACAGATGACACAAAACCCAAATTCCTGAGTCTGGCACACAGACCTTCCCTCTAGCCTGGCCCTTCAGCGTCCCTGCCTATCACTCTGCCACCCACAGCCTACACCCCCGCCCCAGGGTCCTTCTCATCACTCCTTCACTGCTTCCTGCTATTTCACATTTTAGGAAACTTGCTGCTGTCTCTGCCTCAAAAACTACTACTCAAGAGCCTTCAAGAATCAGTAAGGGGAAAGGGGTGGGAGTGTGGGTGAGACCTTTCTTGATTCCCTTCATACAACAAGTGTAAGGCCCTTCCTTCTGTACCTTAAGAGTCCTTACCACCCAATACTGTCATTTGTTTCCTTCCCTAGACGAGGAACTCTGTAGAAACGGGGGCCCAGTAGTAGTACCCTACTTTCAATAACTAGCAGCTTGATTGACAGAAAAAAGTGAAATTGCCAATACAAGGAAAACACAGTCACGTCTAACCGTCTACTGACAACCATGAGCAACCCTGGAATATTGTTTGAGGGCATCAAGATCTCAAACTGTAAACCACACTCATTTTCAGGACCACATTTTTTACTAGTCTTCTTCTGCAGGTAACTCATAACCTGAGATGGGTCGTGTTCCAAAAGTTCACTTACAGGTTGATTATTTGGGTTTTATATGCAGAAACCTTCTATATAAATGTTTGCCAGATTGAATTCCATCTAAGAAAGCAAGTATCGCTCTGAACTGTTTCAAGATAAACATGGTTTACTTAGCTCAAAAAATAAGGAAATGAACTCAAAGTTTTAGAAGGTAGGAGCTCATTAAGGTTGGTAAAAGGAACAGTCTGCCTTCATTTAAAGCACTAGGAAGAGGTATTTGAATGATATAACAATATCTTGAAATAAGATTCCTATATCTAAAGCTAGTGTTTCTCAAACTTTCTTCCCACAGTTCCCTACTGACTGATGCTAATCTTTAATGGTGCCCTTTATCACTCCTGGTGCAAAGGAGGAAAACCATCTACCTCTTTCTTCTGAGAAAGTAAAGAAAGACCAAAACCATTTCCTATCTTTAGCCCAGGGGAAACAAGAACCAAGCCAAATAAAAGGTTTTGGATTAGCACAGGGTTCTGGGCATTAAAAAGGAGTAAAAATAAATATGTATTCTTTTTCTTTTTTTTTTATCAAAACATTGATTAAAAAAAAATAGTCTAAATAACATCAAAACTCTCCCAGCAAGAACAGGTGAGTGTAGCCAAGAAATGTTTGAAACAGATGAACAACAAAGGGGAGCCTGTCCACCGGATATTAAAATATTATTCAACCTCCAATCATTTCAATGGGTGGTACTGGCACAAGAACAGACAGAAAGATCAATGGAACAAAATAGGAAGTCAAAAAACATACCCAGGAATTCTGAGCATGATGAAGATGGCATTTCAAATTGGTAGGGATATGAGAGCTTACTCAACAGATGGTGCTAAGACAATGTACTATTTGTGGGTAAAATGAGGTTGAGATGATTTCTACTCTTTCTAGAATTAAAAAAGAAATTTTACCTTTCAAAATTTCCCCAGGACAATAACTTTCTGAGCTTGGAATGGGGAGTGTCACATAAAATCAGAAAGGGAAAGATATAGATTAAACTACATGAATATCTAACTTCCATATATCAAAGAGCATAACTAAGAAAAATATTAAAAACATGAAAAAAAAAAAAAAAAAAAAAAAAAAAAAAAAAAACTGCAGCTAGTAACTCAAGACACAAGGAATCCAGAGGCTCCCACAACCTGTCACTAGTTAGCATTATACGTTACTTTGCAGGAATAACAGTTGCCATTTTAAAGTGACATTACCTAGAACACAAATACTTTGCAGATGAGTCAAAACAAATCACTTTATGTTTATTTGTACACTCCAGCTACCTACCTCCCTTTCCTGCTTAAACCCTCCACTGGCTTTCTAATCCACTTAGAATAAATTCCCACAAGACTGGACACTATCAGGCCCTATCTCCTTTTTTTTTTTTTTTTTTAACCTAAGGGGATTGTAACCCCTGGCTCGGTGTCGTCCGCACCACACTCAGCCAGTGAGCGCGCCGGCCATCCCTATATAGGATCCGAACC
The DNA here is from genome assembly GCF_000696425.1 of Galeopterus variegatus. NCBI lineage: Eukaryota > Metazoa > Chordata > Mammalia > Dermoptera > Cynocephalidae > Galeopterus > Galeopterus variegatus. The sequence continues at coordinate 608,661 of NW_007726147.1, forward strand.
CGTGGCCTCAGCGCTACCAGCACCACACTCTCCCAAGTGAGCCACGGGGCTGGCCCCCGTCTCCCTTCTTTTATTGGCCTTCTTGGGATTCCCTTCCAAGCTGGTTCTTACCTTGACACTTACCAGCTCTTCCCTTTGTCTTGCATGTATCATCAGTGATACTCACAAAACTAGTTCCTTATTATCAGACCTCAGCCCAAATGCCACTCTCTCCAAAGCCTTCTCCAACCACCACCTAACAGAGGGAGGACACCACCATGCCCTGTCCTTACTCTGTTCTCTTTTCTCCCTAGCATCCATCCCTAGCTGAAATCCTCTTTTTAATGTCTGTCTGTTCCACCAGAACAGAAGCTCCATGAGAACAAGTACCTGTACTGTTGTGTCTCCAACACTCAGTCTGGACCCAGAGGCCACGCATGTATGTGCTTTACAAAGGGATGAATCCTAAATTCATCTGAATATTTTTTTTTTTTTTTTTTTTTGTCTTTTGTCTTTTTTTTCCGTGTCCGGCAACGGATCGCAACCCTCAGTGTTGCCCCCGCACCGGACCGGGGACCGGCAACGGGACCGCAACCCTCGGTGTTGCTCCCACGCCTCGCTCAGCCAGTGAGCGGGAACCGGTCTGTATGTGGGATCCGAACCCTCGGCGGGAGCGCAGCCGCACTTCCCAAGCGGCGCACTATCCAGTGCGCCACCGGGCTGGCCCTTCATCTGAATATTTTAACAAATCAGGATCCATCCTATAAACTGAATAGCTATGGGCATATAGAAGAAGTTAGCCCTGGCTGGTCTCTGATCTAACCTTTGAGTTTTGTTTTGCCTGCTGTTTAAAATCTGTTTCTTGTCTGCTTTCAGCTATCACTGCCCCTTATCCACACTTTAAGCATGTAGCAAGTCAAGAAAGTAAAAATACATAATGATGGGGCTGTTCTATCATTAAAGTGCAGTAACTTCAGTGCAGAAAAGCATATCTCCTTGGATTTATCAAATGCTTTTTAGCCTCTTTCTGGATCTCAGACATTCGTTGGAAAGAAGCTGCTGTTAGTTTACTAGTCCCTAAACCTAAATTCTGACATTTTCAATATCCCACACCACAGTGCCTTCTTACTAAAAGTATTGGCATCTCCTTCATCCGTAAGCCAAACAATAGTGTTTTTTTTGTTGTTTTTTTTAAATTAAGACAAAAAATGTGGGCCAGCCCGGTGGCGCACTCGGTAGAGCGCGGCGCTTGGGAGCACGGCGGTGCTCCCACCCAGGGTTCGGATCCCATATAGAGACCGGTCTGCTCACTGGTTGAGCGCAGTGTGGGCGCGACACCGAGGGTTGCGATCCCGTTACTGGTCACGAAAAAAGACAAAAAATGAATTTGCATTTTAGAGGAAATGTAAAACAGCATACTCAGTTCCAAACTAGAGTTCCACCTTGTGCTAGAAGATTCAAGCCTACTTTTACACTGAATAGTGCATGGAATTTCCAATTTAAGAGCTCAGTGTAGACTTCTGGCTTGGGCTGCAAAGCACAGCAAAACTGTAATCATAAGTTACATCCCAAAACCTCCATCCCAGTTCAGGCCTTCCCTGAAAGTTCCTTAAGGCTAAAATCATCTTGGGCCACCTCCTGCAACCAGTCTAAATGCAGAGTTGACAGGCTGACAGGCAGAGGACCCTAACTGGCAAGGTACTTCGTACTTTGGTTCAAGTACTTTGACTTCTTGAGATCAGAGAGATAAAAGAAATAGTATGTGAGAAGGCTGCAATGGTGACTAGATGGGATGTAGTGTTTCCTGGGAAGGGTTCTCCTTTCTCAGAAAGACAGAAGTGTCACAAAGAAGAGAGAACCAGGCTAGAGGACAAAATGTGTTTCTACTTTTTCCTGACTGCATGAAAGAAAATAAACAATGAGATAAATTTTTACATCAAACAAAGATGAGGTAGGAGATGTGGAAAGAAAGCCAAAAGCAAACGGTCAAGCATGGGCTTTGAGAAAACATCCCCAAGTGTAAAATACTAGTTCTAGTTTGCATTACATTTTTTGAGTATTGCTGGTGTAACATGACCCCTACTGATTTGTATACATTGATTTTATAACCATGACAATGTATTGGGGGGGTGGGGCTGAAAAGCCACATAATCTACTATTTGAACAAAATACTTTGGTAATTGTCCCCAAAGTTGCAATTTCACATAACCTGTCACCAAATTGCAGTCATGTGGATTTACTTTCAAAACCATACTTCAAACAATTGATATGGTTCATCCTTAATTTCTAATGTAGATGTTTCCCAGGTCGAAAAATATGATTTCTATAAAATCCCAGGTAACTCGTGGTACAACTGGGATAGAAACCTAATCTGCTGGTTTCCAAATTGCTGCATTAGCCTGTATTTACATTACCTGCATTCTAAGCTTTTTGGCCACTCAGGACCCTTCCTGGCAAAACGTGGGCTCTAAACTTAAGATCCTCGACGAAACATGCAGGAATGGGATGAAGCCATTCAGAAGGCAGTCATGCTCAACTGCTGATTCACCTTCTTTCTCAATCCTTTACTCCTTCCTTTAAAGGAAGGGAAGATTCCTATATGCTTTCCCCCTCACGACATCTAGTGCCTGAAAATTTAGACCAGGGCTGGATTTAAAAGCTGAAGCTATAAAGGTATTGATTATAAATTAAGAAGAAACAGTAACTAGCTTAGACTTGCTCAGCGCTGAATGCTCTAAAAGTTTATTCCCAGAACATTCATGCTCTAAAACCACTCCCCGCTTGTTTGGTCTGTGGCTGGATGAAACCCAAACTTTATCCATACAGTGCTTTCTGTACTTCACACATTTAAGGTTTCCATAAAATCCCTTTACTAAGTCTACACTTCTCTCCTACTTCAAATTCACTCCAATATAAATCTGATTTTTAACATGCCAGCCATTCTAAAATCATCTCCCTTCTAAAGACTATTCTGATTAATCCCTTTGTTAACTCTGAACATGATTGCAGCCACATTTATGACTCATTTGGCCAGCTAGGGCCCAGTTACTGGATAACATGCATACACTACTAAACTGAGCTAATTAACATCGGAATGCAGTCTTTCACTGCCATCTACCATGGGCCAGGAACTGCTTTTCCCCAAGGTTCTCTTTCAACAGACCGGCGTAGTCGAGTGTGCAGTGGGCACCTCCTTCCATTTACAGGAGCGCCTCCAACTGTGAAATCTAAAACTATATGGAACGGCCCTAACCAGGTTAATTTACACTGGCTCTAGTTTTATAAGGGCAAAACTGCGCGTTTTAGAGAATCGAATAATCCCGCTGCCACCACTATCACAGGCACTGTGCCGAGTTTTCCAACAACCTTGTGAGAGAGACACGACCAGTCGGGCTTTTTAACAAAGGAGTAGGCTTGGATTTGAAAAGGTGAAGTGCTTTGCAGAAGGTCAGGGTGATAGGCACACCCAGAGGGGCCACCCTAGTCCATCTGACCGCAAAGCCCATGCTCTTGAGCGTTGCGCTCTCCATCCCGCCTCTGACCTCTGCTGACAACATCGGGCATCGCCCCCGAGGCGCACCCCGATCCCACAGGAAGCCGTGAGCTTTGGGTCTGGAAAACCGGCAACCGGCAGGGCTACCCTCCGGGATGCTGGATACAGGAGGCGGTACCCGGGGAGGAGGGGCTCACCTGTACGCGGCCACCGCGCGGGTCTGCAGGTATTTCTGGGCGGTCATGACCCCCACAAAGAGAAAGTTCTTGTCCTGCGGGCCGCCATCGGGG
>NW_007726147.1:613131-617228 GCF_000696425.1 Galeopterus variegatus
AAAAAAAAAAAAAAAAAAAAAAAAAACAAACCTCCCGCGAGCCCCGCCCGCACGCGCTGCGGCTGGGCGGCCGGGCGGAGGGGGCGTGGGGCCGCGTCGGTGAGGGGCGGTGGTCCGAGCAGTCCGTTATCCGCGCCGCGGCCACTCCCCCGCCGGTCCGCACCCGGAGTCCGGCGACGGCGGCGCCAGCATCCGCGCAAGGGCGTCCCCTCTGAGGGCGCCTTGCCCGCGGCGGCTCCGGTCCTGTACAAGGGCGTCGCGGGCGTGAATCCTACGAGCGAGTTTTGCAGAAGGGGCTTCTTGGCCCCCAGCTCTCCACGAACCGCACGTCCCTCCGGCGTAGACTGTCCTCTGCCAAACCCCGCGGCCACGCCCTTCCCTGCAGCCGGGCCGCCGGCGCCCTCGCCCGCGTCGTCCGGCCGCACACTGCACCTTTGTTCCCGCCGCTCTGCGGGCAGCGGCGAGCACGTATAGAACCGACAGCTCGCCGCCCTTTGGGACGTGCATGCTGGGAGAGTGAACCGTGAATTCCGTCCCCGTGTTCCCTGTCACTAGTTTCTAAGCTAAATAAGAAAAAAAAAGCCGTATTTAATGTCCAAGCTCCTCACACAGTACTATCATTTAACGGATGCTGAAGAAGTGGTAGGTGATGCTACCATTTCTACTCTGGATGGCAGACCCTACTGTAATTTACAGTCTATGTGGGCAGATAGTCGGCCAGGACCCCTAACCTGAGTCTTCATCAATATTTTGGTACAGTCCGTCTGTGAAAGTGCTGTGGATTTCTGAAGACAGGTTTTGGGTTCCGGCTTCTCTCCACTGGGTTTTAAATTTTTTACATTCCCTCTACAAAAACTGAAGGCAACAAAAATCTGAGAAGTTGCCCATAAAACAAATGTTGAGATTTTCTTTTCTTTGTCTTTTTTTTTTTTCCTTCGTTTTATATATTGGGGTTTTCTAATGAAACTTTTTTTTTCCCTTTTTTTTTTATTTTTATTTTTTTTTTTTCCTTTTTGTCTTTTTTCGTGACTGGCAACGGATCGCAACCCTCGGTGTCGCGCCCGCACAGCACTCAACCAGTGAGCGACTGGCCTCCATATGGGATCCGAACCCTCCGCGGGAGCGCCGCCCTCTACCGAGTGCGCCAGCGGGGGCTGGCCCTCTAATGAAACTCTTGAAAAACAAATTATTTCCCTGGGTCTGAGAGATTCTCTTCATTTAATTAAATGAACTCAGGAATTAGGGACAGAACGTAGGCATGCTTGGGGTAATCCTCGGGTCTTTCTTCCTTGATAATATGACCAAATGACTGAAATATTACACGGTTTAAAATACCAAGCTGCGGAAGATGCAGACGCCTTTTCTGCAATGAATGGTGGTCACTCTTGTTTATTCTTTGGATATTACCACTTTCTTTGACACTTGTGATTTATGTCAAAAATAGTACATTACCCACCTTCCCACAGACTCCCTCCCTAAGAGGTGATCCACATCTAAAAATAAAATACTCATTATGCTGGAGTACAGGATTCCAGCAGTGGTCTCGGGAAAAATACAGAACATACAAGCATGAATTACAGGCTTGAAAACCATCGAAAGAGGTTTCCAGTAAGACCATAAACCACAAGTGCCAAGGAGTCACCGAGGCCCCCAAATCCAGCAACAGCACCATAATTCACAATGATTTATGTAAAGCACAAATCTGACAAGACACAGATGTTTTATTGTGTGACACACTCAGTGATATCAGTATTTTCTAACCTGCTTTAGATTTGTCTATATTTCCTCTTCTAAGTTAAAAATCCAGTGAAAAGTACATTAACGTGATAGGAACAATATTTTGAGGATGCTAATATTTTTTCCTCTTCAATTTCCTGGTTCCTAGTTGTCCCTCAGTCCTAGGTCAAGCCTCATCTGCTTGCAAGCTCAATGGGGGTGCTTCTTTAATAATGTAGAGAGGACGCACTTTTCTCCATAAAGGCTGAGCCTGAAGGCTTAGAGCCCCCAGGAGAAGGAGAATAAAACATAACGGAAGTTCTCCTAGGAAAAGTGGGAAAATGCCAGGCCATGGGAGTGTAGGAAGGAGAAGGGGGAAGCTGAGGTCCCATAGAAGTCTGCCAGGGGTGTGAAGAACCTGAGAACATGGGGCAGGGGCCACTTTCGGTATGTAACTTCGGGAGCTGGAGGGGGAGCTCTCCCAGCACAGCTGTTAGGAGCGGCTAGATGGTAAAGCCAAGGTAGTTCTCCTGGGGGAGGGATCCAAAAGTGTCCCAGCGAGGGGCCTGGATCAGGAGACAGAGCTATTCTAAGTGGGGATTTCACATCCAGAAGCAAATACCTGGAACCAAGGACTTCAGTGACAGCCAGAGGCCCAAATGCTAGACAGGGCTGGTAACCCCAGTATGCGTGTCCAAAGACCAGCCTGACCAGCCAGTATCAGCAAGGATCCAGGGGAGACAGGGAGGGTCTGTGACACCCGTTCCCAATGTATACATATATCCGCTTCCTCCTCGCAACCTCCTCAAGGCCAGGATGGCACCTTGCCCCACATGCACCCTCACCTTAACTTATTTTTAAAGGTGGGGAAAAGACAGGTTGATTGGGTTTTGTAGTCATTTCACCACAGTAAACTGAGGAAAGAACTTTAATGATACTAGGTTTTTCGATTTTGCTTCACTAGGAACCTTCTCTGTTAGGGAGTCATTGACCATTTTCTCTCACCATAAAAAAAGGAAAGGTGTTAACCATAACCAGGTACATTTGTAAGGGAAACTCCAAACTATAGAGTTATTTCATGAAAACTCCTAAGGACACACACCCCACCCGAGAGTTGGGCCCATGCTAGATCAGGAATCAGGAGCGTGGGATCAGGTCTGAGTTCTACACTGAATCCCACCTGGAGGGGTTCAGCATCTCAGTCTCCTTGTCTCTAAATGGTTCTTTCTACTAGATCACATTAAAGGCTCATCCATAGTGATTCTGGACTGATATTTAGAAATGTGTTCAAAAATGCCAGATCATCTAACTTCCTTTCTGATTTCATAACTGTGATTCTTTATGACAGTAATTAACATATATCTCCATCTACCTTACTCAACATTTTCTCACAAATTGCAACTTTGTTCCTACACACGTTACTTTTTATTTTTTCTGTTGCTAATACATTGAATGCTTGTTACAGGTATAACATTTCATATAATTTGCAGCAATTTCTTGGAAACCCTTGGTCAATACCTCAATTGTTTGTTGGCAGCAAGCCTCGAACAACTGACAGAGTTCACTGTAAGGGCTTCTTTAAAGATGCAGTTTCTGGACTCATGCCTCAAACAGGGGTCCCTGGAAAAAGTGGCAATAACCTTTTAAACCTTTAGAAATGCCTCTTTTAAGAAACAGTGAACACTGAGAAGCAAGTTATAATAATCGGTTCTGTTTGCTGCCTGCAAAGAAGAAAATCTATAATGACCACTCCACTTAACCTCTATTAACCCAATACAACTTTGCTTCATTATTAATGCTATAAACTGACAAGCAATTCTTAACTCTGCTGTATATTTCCTTCCACCTGCACCATTTCCAGTCAGATACAGGCAAGGACAAGTGATCATAGCATATGTTCTGGCTTCCAGACACCAGCCAGCAATGATTGTGTAAGAAAGTATTTCAGCACCCCATGTTCCTTTGGTCTGCTTATCAGCTCCAGACTGTTTCTGTCAGACCCTGAGTCAGTGTGGGACCAAGGGAAAACTTCCTCTTTACTTCTGAAGCTTCATTAATAAAAATCACTGACAAATTTAGATCAAGAAAAGGCATAACAGAGTTTAATGAAGAAAAGGCATAACAGGGCCGGCCCGGTGGCGCACTGGATAGTGCGCCGCTTGGGAAGCGCGGCGGCGCTCCCGTCCGAGGGTTCGGATCCCACATACAGACCGGCTCCTGCTCACTGGCTGAGCGAGGCGCGGGAGCAACACCGAGGCTTGCGATCCCGTTGCCGGTCCCCGGTCCGGTACGGGGGCAACACTGAGGGTTGCGATCCGTTGCCGGACACGGAAAAAAGACAAAAGACAAAAAAAAAAAAAAAAAAAAAAAAAAAAAAAAAA
>NW_007726147.1:617595-618793 GCF_000696425.1 Galeopterus variegatus
GCCCCCGGCCGGGGGGGGGGGGAGCAACGGGGGGGGGGGTCCGTTGGCGGCCCGGAAAAAAAAAAAAAAAAAAAAAAAAAAAAAAAAAAAAAAAAAAAGAAAAGGCATAACAGAGTTTATTATTTAACGTACTGGGAGAGGGCAAAGCATGAGAGAATCACAGAGAGTGATGTCCCAATTTTCCATTGGGGTACAGAGCTTATATGCCCATCTCCATAGGGAAAGGGGAAATGGGGGTGTAGCCTTAAGTGGTTCTTAGAGGGGTTCAATGAACCTGAAGAACATACAGTGGCCTGGGACAGTCTATTTGGCCCTCGAAGAAAATGGTTGGTAAATGATTTCCTTTAAAATACGGACTGGGACTGAAAAATAAGACAGTGGGTCTGTAACAAAAGTTAGTCCAGGCGTGTTGACAGACTTGTTTTCCTTCCTGTGATAGGAGTTAATGAAAACTCAGGGAAAGGACCAGAGGTCATTGTCTTCTTTGGTGGGTCCAGACTTTGGGCAGAGAAGGGAAGAGCTTCATCCTGTGCTTTGGAGAGTGATAGAGGATTAAGAGATGGAGTGAAGCAGGGGAGGTCAGAGAGACCTTGAGGCTGCTGCTTTGTTCCAGCATGTCAAAGCACCATATTTTGGGGTAACAGCTTTCCGCACTTCATTAACAGTTTGTTTCTCACACACGAGACTGTGTGTGTGTGTGTGTGTGTGTGTGTGTGTGTGTGTCTTAGTCCATTTTCTGTTGCTATAACTGAGTTCTGGAGACTGAGTAATTTATAAAGAAATTTATTTCTTATAGTTCTGGAGGCTGGGAGTCCAAGAAGTGATGAGAGCCTTCTTGCTGGTGGGGACTCTCTGCAGAGTCCCAAGGTGACTAGCATCACATGGCTAGGGGGTATGTGTGAGGGAGCCAAGTTGGCTTTTATAACAGACCAACTCTCATGGTAACTAACCCACTTGCATGATAACCTATTAATCCATTGATCTATTAACCCATGAATGGATTAATCCATTTATGAGGGCAGAGCCCTCTTGACCCATCACCTTCCAAAGGCTCTACCTCTTAATACCGCTATGTTGGGGATTGAGTTTCAACACGAGTTTCAGAGGGGACAAAATTTCCAACCATAGCAGTGTGTGTGTGTGTGTGTGTGTGTGTGTGTGTGTGTGTGTGTGTGTGTGTGAGAGAGAGAGAGAGAGA
>NW_007726147.1:619045-623507 GCF_000696425.1 Galeopterus variegatus
GAGAGAGAGAGAGAGAGAGAGAGAGAGAGAGAGAGAGAGAGACGGGCAGAAAGAGAAGAAATTTAGCATAATTCTGCATGCTAGCTGGATGGGGTATAATCTTACTAACTAGCAAACGTCAGCTGCCACCGGCAGAGGCACTACTGGAAAACAGCCTGAATGTTCTTTGGGAGATAACCTCACTGCAGAGGCCGAGGACAGTTTGCTTCTAGTCGAAGACTTAATCCTTTTGCAGCCAAGAAGTTTGCTTTTCCCATCCGTTGCCAACAAATGCCATTAATCTTTAAAGCGGTACCAGAGTTTCCACAGCTGGGGAGTTTGCACAAAGACAAAAAACTTTTATCCACAGGAGGGCCCTCCCTCCTCCCCACCATCAGAACCCAGGCACTGGTCTGCTCGTCAGCAGCACCACCACCTGAGGCTAGACACAGTCAGGGTTGGTCTGGGAGCTTTGTGGAGACATGCCAGATGTGTTGCTCACACTGTCTTTGTTTTACTCCATGCCTAATGAAGCATAAAATTGTTTGGGAAAAAAATTCAAGCGGCAGAAGAAGGATCAAGCTATGAATTGAGGCCACAGAGATTCAAATCTACAAACACCTAAAATACAATGCAAAAATAAGAAAACATTTAAACCATAATAGCTGCCGCTAAATGACCCCACTTCGCCGATCTTCCACACATCCTCATATTATGCTATCGTGCCCATGCTAGGGTCTAATAAACACTCTTCTCACCCACCTGATGGGTGATATGGGTTGTTAATCCAGACCTGGCAATTAAGCCCTCTCTAGAAATTCACAATAATAATGGTATGACGATATATTCTATTGGGGAGTCTGTGGAAAAGAGGCTCTCCAACATGTTGGTGGGACCCCAAAGTTGTAAAACCCATTTGAAGGGCAATTTTATCAACATTACAAATTACAAGTGCATTTACTGTTGACTCAGCAAAAAAATCCTACTTCTGAGGATTCGTCCTCCAGCCATACTAGTACAAAATAACATTTGTACGAGGTTATTTGCTGCTACATTGTTTGTGATAAAAAGATTAGGCCCAAGTGCTTATTTACAGGGGAATAGACAATAAACAATGGTGCATCCATCAGAGAATGAAATATTCCACAGCTGTGAAATGAAGAGGCTCTCTCCGTACTAAAAAATGGAAAGAGTTCCTGTCTGATGGTGAGCCAAAGGCAAAATGCCCACCGAACTGAGAAGGTATCTTAAGACCGAAAAATGACAAGGACAGTTCCATGCAGTACAGCAAAGACGTTTATTAAAAAGGTAACTTACTTACAGGATGACAAATGGGTACCAATGACCCAAAGGCATACGCAGCGTTTCTTCAGGCTACCTCCTGGTCAAGCCCAAGTTTATATGGGCAGTTCACACAAAGCAATGGGAAAAAACAAGAGGCAATTACTAAGAAACAAGCTAACATCACTAACTCCAAATGTCTTGTGATGATGATTACTATCTGTGGTGCTCCTGTGATGCAGGCAGCCTGACAGGCTGCTGCCATACCCCCACTTAATCATTAAGGTCCTCCTCTGTAGTCAGCAAGCTGTTCCCACCTGTTGTTCTAAGTACCCTACCCTAGTAGTTACTGTATAACTCCTGTGGGCAGGGTTCACACAAAAGACATAGCAAGTGGTAAGGGCTTCAAGAAGCAGTAAATTATGTTCACAGTCTCAAACTTCCACATGGTGCAAAACAGAAAGCAGAAAGAATAAGAATTTTGCTACTGTTTTTATAATAAAACACTGGAAGGATGAGAAGTGAAAGTGATAACCTACGGGGGATGGAGGGGCAGGGGAAATAAAGGGGGTTGAAAGGAGGATGTGTGTGAGATTTCCCAGTGGGTACTTTTAAATACTGGTCTGAGTTTTTGTTAGGTGATTGTATTACCTAATAACAACAACAAAAAATGGTACCAACTTTTCCACAAGTTGGCTGCCCTAAAATATTAGTAGAGGCTTGACCATAAATTCTACCTGACTGCTTGTTTAATCCAACTGCACTTGTCTTACAAGAGTAGAAACTGGGGTCCAGAGAGACTGAAGTAGTTGGCCACATGGTGAGCTCTGTCACTGAAGCCAGAGAGCCAGAACCCAAGCCCAGAATCCCTCAGAAACTAAGCGAAATCTTTTCTTCCAAATTTTGTCTCTCACCCCTTAGCAACTGGTTATGGAAATTTCAGAGAACCAATTGAACCTTTACTTTCTAGTTTCCTTAACGTATCATCATGAGTGTTCTTCCACCATGGAAATATTAAGTCTTCTAAAATCATCAAAATGCCTAGTTTTAGAATTAACTTCTCCACTTGTTTTATATTTATTCCTCCTAGTACTTTATTCTTGGAACTTCCATAATCTTAGGGTCCTGTGCCATGTCTTTTTTTACCCTTTAATATGTAAAAGAAAGAATCTTTCAAAATGTTCTTAGAATTTGTGGTACTGAACACAACCAGTTGGGGCAAGGGCAGTGCTAGAACTTCATGACAACGGTGCCCTCTTGTGGTGTACAGCTATCCCTGCTAAGTGAGGATTTCTTTAATCTTGGACTCAAAGAGAACAATGGTCAGACATTTTATTTTATGGTTAATAATAACCTATTTCCAATTATAGCCTCTTCCAGCATTTTCCAAGGTGATAACCCAGTTCTGGATTTGTAGTAAACTAGCTGGTGACACTGTAAAATGAGAGGAGTTGAAATAAAATACCATCACCTAGAATCTACCCCCTTACATCATGAAACTGAATGAGAAACTGGAGTCTGTAGGCTTAGCGAGCACCCCAAGTGATTCTGATGCCCAGATTGGTTTGAGAGACATGGATCTCTGTTTTCTTGTAAAAAATGAGCCAGTTATCCACCAAAAAGATGCTAAATATCAGCCAGTTTAAGCTTATTGGATGTGGTTGTAGATGCTAGTTGAGAAGATTTTGTCTTCTTGCGTCTGCCCAGGATCACAAGCTACAGAGGAGTTCACACTGGATAGGTTGTCCGCAGGCCCTCACTGCAGAATTTTGAGGGTCTCAATAAGCAGTGCGTGGTTGTACACAATGGAGAGTTGTTTGGGACACTCTGCTGTGCACACTGCCTCCAACAGCATCAAACATGCTCACGAAGCAGAAGCTCATCTGAGTGCCTTCCCCAAATTCTGACGTTTCACATCAAGGGAGTGGGTGGACGGTGGGAGGAGGGGCCGGTGTTGAAGGTCAGAGAGGTCGTTCATATCACCGGGCTTTCATCAGCCTCCCCAACATCAATCCAAAGGCAGTGAGCCCATCTTTCTCCGCTATGAAGATCTGTTGACCTCTGTGAAACTTGTTTTCTTTGCAATTCTCCTGAAAATGCCACTTTTAATATATTTGCATTTATGAACTGTTGATGGTAAGGAGCTCCTGCACACTGTGCCTTGGTTATGTCCCCCAGGAAAGAACCAACACCTGAACTCAGAGGCCACTCTGAAGTTGTGTTCTCCTGCCTAATAAGTGGAAGGGAAGACTCAAAGACAGCATGCTTTTATCATCAGAAACCAGAAGTGGCTGGAAGTGGCCCTAGTATTCAGCTGCTGCCAGCAGAGTGGTTCAATGTCATTTCAGTGATATCAAAATTAACAGGAGGAAATTCTACTGCACTATTATAATTTGCTTCCTTCTCTACATTTTCTGGATTTCATGACATTTTCCAATCAACTTTTTAGTTGGTTAAAAAATGAATGTTTATGCCATTTGACATTTGTTAAATCAGAAACGAACGTTTGTTTCATTGCAAAATACATACTATTTTAAAATACACAGTAGGAATAAAGCCAGCTGCTTCACTGATGAGAGGTCAACACTGGGAGCAAGCAGGAGAAGCTGAGTCACATGGGCTTGGGCGTTTGCATTGAACATACTCAGGCCAAACTTCTCTGCCTCACTCCATTGTCAGCTGTTGTGACGTCAAGGGAGCAAAGCTCCAGGGACTCCCAGACCCCTCAGAGCACTCTGACCCCACCAGAACCACCTGCGTCATCATGGTCCAGTCAGGGAACAGAAATCTTGCCAGTTATTATTTTTTTAATGTTTAGAAAGAAAATTATTTTTCTCTACATACAAACGAAGAAAAACATCACAAATTTAAAGTCAATTGATAAAGAACAAATTTAACCCACAAAGATTAACACCCTTAATGCATAAAGAACCCTTAAAAATGAATCAGAAAATGGGGCCGGCCCGGTGGCGCACTGAATAGTGCGCCGCTTGGGAAGCGCGGCAGCGCTCCCGCCCGAGGGTTCGGATCCCACATACAGACCGGCCGCTCACTGGCTGAGCGAGGTGCGGGAGCGACACCAAGGTTTGCAATCCCGTTGCCGGTCCCTGGTCCGGTACGGGGGCAACACTGAGGGTTGCGATCCGTTGCCGGACACGGAAAAAAAAAAAAAAAAAAAAAAAAAAAAAAAAAAAAAAAAAAA
>NW_007726147.1:623676-661303 GCF_000696425.1 Galeopterus variegatus
ACACGGAAAAAAAAAAAAAAAAAAAAAAAAAAAAAAAAAAAAAAAAAAAGAATCAGAAAAATCTTAACAGAAATTTGGTGAAGGACATGAACAGACAAGTCACACACCCCAAAGAAACATGCGTGGCTAATAAATGCACCTAAGATATTCTTGTTGGGGGGCAGTGGCCCAGCCCTGTCCTCAGGACCCCAGGCGTGCTCCATGGTCTGCCTGGTTGCTTTTGGGGTGGGGCTTGCCACTTATTTGAACAGAAAAATTTTCAAAAGTGTTTTACTCAGGGTGAAATTGATATCCAATAAACTGCACATGATTAAAATACACAATTTGTTTTGACACACACACCTGTAACACCATCACCACAACCAAGATTGCAAACTTATCTACCCCCCAAAGTTTTTTCATGCCCCTTTGTCATCCCTCCCTCCATGTCCCCCACCTCTGTCCCAGGCAACCACTGTCATTACAGATTAGTGTGAATTTTCTCGAGCTTTGTCTAATTGGACTCATACAGTATGTACTTTTGTCTGGCTTCTTTCACACAGCGTAATTATTTTGAAATCCATCTATGTTGTAGCACGTGTCAACAGTTTGTTCCATTTGATTGCTGAGTAGCATCCCATTCTATGAATAAACCACAATTTATGTACCCATTTACCTGTTGGTGGACATGTGCATTGATTTGTTTGGGCTTTATTACACGTAAAGCTACTGTGAACATTCATGTGCAAGTTCTTTCATTTCCCTTAGGTAAGTACTTAAGAGTGGAATGGCTGGATCATATAAGTGTAATTTCACTTATTAAAGAACTGCCAAACATTTTCCTTTATTCATACCAAGTGTGTGTGAAAGTTCCAGTTCACCCACATCCTCGCCAACACGTGAAATAGTCTTAATTTTAGCCTTTCTAATAAGTATGCAGGGGTATCTCATTGTGGTTTGAATTTCCATCTTCCTAACGATGCAAGCCTGGGGAACATGCTCTCAAAATGGGATTAGCGGACTGGGTTGCTCAGCTATTTAAGGAGTGAGCAATGGATGCTGGGAATCCGGGGCATGCGGTGACATCATGGACATTATAGAATCCTTGGCAATGACCCAGGAAAGTGGACAAGAGGAGAGCAGGGCAAGGGAAGATCAAGTAGCTGTGAAACAGGCACTGTGGCAACAGGGCTGCTTCTGATGGTCCTCAAGTGTGTACACAAGGAAAAGGACAAGTTGAAGGTAGCTGCGGTCCAATGCAGAGCCCAAGTGGAAAATTAGAAAGCCCTGCTGGAATACCCCCATCCTCTGCAGTTGCAGGAGAAAAATGGCTGAAGCCAAGTCCAGGCCTGACTATAAGGGTTGCAGGGCTGCACTGCCAGTGGAACGCTGACCCGTCCAGTCTCTTATGCTAAGGGCACTGATGGGAAAGGAGTGGGACCTTTAGACATGTGAAATGATCCTTACGTCTCAGCCCCCGCAGGCCTCCTCCTGCAGAAACATCTTCCAACTACCGCACCCAGACAGTTGCTGCTCCAGCTGATATGGATTACCCCTAGGCCTTAGACTCCTCATGGCCTCCAGGCCAGGGTTTTTTCAGGGTTAATCCCAGGATTCTTTCCCAAATGGAAAAGTTCAAGGCCTGCCATGGCAGGACCTCATCCACCCATATGGCTGGAGACTGGAAAGAATCATGGTAGTGAATCCCAAGAGTGTCAGGAGGAGGATGAATAATAAGGCTTGCTGAAGCCAAACTTATACTGAAATGGATTTCAGGGTTTACTGTGTGGACTAGAGCACCTGGGAGTAGTGTTCATATCAGTCCAGGTGGTTGGCCCCATTGGACTGCACAGCTGGGCTCCCTACAGCTCATACAGCTCAGACTTCCGGGGGTGGATATGGAGGGCAAACTATGAAGCACAGCCTGTCCCCACTGTCCTCAGGTCAGCCTTGCTTCCATTGGTCTCCACCAGTGCAGTTCAAAAACGCTGCTGCCCACCTCACTGGCACTTTTTTTAATATTCTGGCAGACCTTAGCACACTAATACACTAACCGCACTGGATTAGGGCCCACCTAATTCAGTAGGACCTCATCTTAACTCGATTACATCTGCTAAGGATCTATTTCCAAATATGGTCATATTCACCGGTGCTGGGGGTTAGGACTTCAACTTATCTTTTAGGGGGGTAGAAATCAACCCATAACAATCACCTTGAGTCCAGGCGTCAGCTAACCAGCAAAGCAGATATTAACACCATCCCCAGGGGCTCCAGCTTCCAGCTGGTTCTGCCAGTGGGAGGCACTGGCAGAAGACTGGTAAGCAGGAGAGTAAGATCAGAGTATTTTAGGTCCTTCTCGCTGGGTCACTGAGTTGGCTATCTCTGTGGAAAGTTTGCCACATGGCTCTCTCCATGCAGGTCCTCTCTGCAGGGTCTGGTGACACCCAGTATTCTATGTGCCCAGACCCTATCTGCACCTTTGCAAATAGCTTCTTTATTAAATGCTCCTCAACCAGTTTGTGTGTGTCATGTTTCCCGCTGGAACCCCTACTGATACAGGACATGGGGTGAAGCATAATTAGAGGATTTTTCACATTCGCTAGGCAATTCTCTTGATTGTCAGTCTTGGGGACAATCCTCAAGTGGGATTTCACAGCTTTAAAACCTATATTAAGGACGTATGAGTTTGCCTAAGACCTGTGGGGATTTACTTCTACTGCAAATGATATTTCTTCTCCTCCCTGGGGAATGTGACTTCTTGCTCCGTAGCCCCTCCCACCAAGAGGTGGAGTCTTCCTCCAGCCTTTGCATTGGGACTGGCCTTGTGAACTGCCTTGGCCAATGGGATAGTGGCAAAATGTGAAGTGAGCAGATTTGAAAAGCTTTGGCACACTGTTCTTGTAATTGAACTGCCATGTGAACAAGCCTGGACTAATCTACTGGAGGATGGCCAGTCACCTGTTGCCCCAGCTGATGGTCAACTGCTAAACATAAGTGAGGCCACTGGATCCAGCCAGCCTCCAACTGACCCACCAACTGACCACACAGGAGCAATGCAGCCAAGTTCAACTGAGTCCAGCAGAATCTCAGGGATAAATGGTTAAGTCACCAAGTTCAGAAAGGCTTGGGATGCTGGAAATGCTAACAAATACATCTTCCAAGCCAGAGGTCACATTGGCAAGCTCACTTCTCTTGCACCTTTTGATTGCAAGCCCTTTCTTATTACAGGGCTTGTAGATGGTGTCATTGATGGTGAGGAGAGGCCTGAAGTGATCCCTGAGGTTGGGAATGGCTATTTCAAAGTGAAGGGAACAGTGCTGGTAGTACCAAGGTCAAGGGTTCGGATCCCTGTACCGACCAGCCACAAACAAAACAAAAAAAAAAACACAAAGTGAAGGAGGCTTACCCTGTATCAACATTTGCAAAAATTTATTCCTGAAGCTGGTCTTGTGGCATTGTATTATTTCTTCTCGTGATGCTAAAAAGGAAGCAAGGGGCCAGGAAAGTTTCCTAAGACAGCTGCTAAGGCCTATGTCTTACACTGCCATGTGACTCCAGGGGGGACATAGCTTAGGAGTACATTATGAACAGGCAATACTGAACACTAGATTCTCTGGATTGTGATTATGGACTGAATATTTGTGCCCCTCCCCCCCAAATCCATGTTGAAATCCCACCCCTAATATGATGGTATCAGGAGGTAGGGCCTTTGGGAGGTGATAAGGTCAAGAGGGTGAAGCCCACGTGAATGGGTTTAGTGCCCTTATAAAAGAGGCCCCAGAGAGCTCGCTCTCTCTCCACCATCTGAGGACTCAAGGAAAAGTCGGCCATTTAAAACTTGGAAAAGGCCCTCACCAGAACCTGGCCATCGTGGCACCCTGATCTTAGACTTCCAGCCTCCAGAACTGTCAGAAAAAAATTTGTCATTTATAAGCCGCTCAGTTGGTGGTACGTTCTTACAGCAGCTAAGACAAAGGTGGTTATTTCTTCCCTAAATTATTTCCTAACATTTCCAACTCTTACAGTCCATAAAAGTAGAATCTATGGCTACAGAATAAACTTGAGTTCCCCTATGTAAGATCACTTCTTACTCGAACCTGCTATCTCCCACCTGTAGCCTCATCACAGGTAGTCACTTGTCCACGCAGCTGCACAATGCTTGTCTTCCCCCAGCAGATCACAAGGCCTGCAGGGCAGGGCCTCGTCCACGCTGCTCACAGCACACTCAGCACTTCCAGACCTGATCTGAGTCTTCAGTTTTCCTGAGTTCCATGTGAATTCTTTGAGACAGAGCATATGAATGGGGTATGACACAATGACGTTTTATCTCAATCCATAAATCCCCATCTGCACAATCACTAGAAGAGGCATTTGTACATTTGTGCTACCCATACCTGACATCGAGTTAATATTAGAGAGATGGTTACTTTCTTGCCCTTTCTTACTCCAATAGCTGGGGCACTTACAGTTTTCAGGCCCTGTTCTAGGTGCCCAGGATGCACCTGCTGAACAGAAAGACAACTCCTGTTGTCTTGGAGTGGGAGAAAGACACCAACAACCAAGTGTGACAATTCTACCACAGAGGAAGAACTGCATGTCAGCAGTCACCTGACCTGGCCTTGGGCTTCCTGCAGGTGCTAAGCCTTGGAATCAGGCAGATGAAGTAACAGAAAGAATGTTCCAGAGAGAGATCCCTCAGCCACTGGAAATTGAGTATAGTAGAAAACAGACTGAGCTCTGGGGCACCCCAGTGTCTAGAGGTCAGGGAGAAGACAGCAGCAAGAGACTGAGGAATGGCCAGAAAGCTGGGAGGAAAACCGGGCCAGCACAGAGTTCCAGAAGCCAAGGGCATAGTGTTTTAAGGAGTGCTCAATTACTACAAAGGATGCTAACTTGAGTATTGAGAATGACCCATCAGACTTACCACCACAGGTGATTTTAAGAACAGCTTTGGTGGAATGAATGTAACAGCACATGGAGGAAGAGAAACTGTCTTTCATGTCAGTTCTAAGCCCACAGGGCCCTCAGGCTCTGTCCTTTGTGCTTCTGCCCCCACCTACCTTCCCTGGCACCCTTGGTCTACCCTTCTCAAATGCTTACTGCCCTAGACTTGTAACACACAATTTTCACTTAAATATTCATTATTCTACATGATAATTGTTTCATTAGCTAGACTAAGCTTGCCACACCTTGATGATCTAAGGCCCTCGGCTGGTAGGACACAAGGACAAAGTAGTCTGTGGTGATTAGGGCCTTGAACCAGTCACTTAACCCCTTTCAAAGTTTCATTTTCTGAAAACCAAGGTTAATAACAGTACTTACTTCATAGGATTGTAGTGAGGACTAAATACATGTACTTGCTATATATGTGGCACATTACATGTAATATAATGGTAAGTGCTCTTCAAATGCTATTACACAAACGAAAACGTTTCCCTCTCCCCTCCATTACCTCATAATCAATTCTCCATGACACCACCCCCTTCACCACCACCAGAAATGCTAGATGCAAGGGGGCATTCAGAATGCAAGCACTGTTTCTTCCCACATGCTCATGACTTGATAATTTCTAACTCCATGGAAAAAATGAGGTTTCAGAGCAGTCACATCTAATAGTACACTGGAACATGCCCCTCCACTATTTTTCTGTTTTTCTTATTTAGTTTGTTCCTATTTACTAAAATCCCTCGCGTTAAGGGCTGACTTTCAATAAGTTGCAAGAAGGGATCTGTTCTGCTACATGTGAAAGCCCTACCCAGAGCCTCTCTACTAAAATGAATAGTTCACTAGGGATCTGAGGCATGGAAAAGGGGACTGGACTGCTCTCCCACAACCAGGCACGCACACCAGCAACTCAGGGCCCACCCGGGAACCCAAAGCATAGAGAAGAGGACCAGACACTCCTCCCACAACCAGGCAAGCCACGCCAGCACCTTGTGGCCCATCCAGGGACCCAGGGCATGGAGAAGGGGACCAGACCACCCTCCCACAACCAGGCATGCTGCGCCAGTGCCTCAGGGCATGCCCTGGGACCCTGGGCATGGAGAAAGGGACCAGACCCCCCTCCCACAACCAGGCACACTGAGCCCACACCTTGGGTCCTTCCCAGTCACCTGAAGCATGGAGCTGGGGACCAGACCCTCCTCCCACAACCAGGTACACCACACCAGCAGCTCGGGGCCTGCCCAGGGACCTGAGGCATGGAGAAGGGGACTGGACCGCCCTCCCACAACCAGGCATACCGCGCCAGCACCTTGGGGCCCACCCAGGGACCAGAGGCATGGAGAAGGGGACCAGACACACCCAACAAACAAGCACATCACCAGTGCCAAGGAGCATGTCAAAACCATCACCTCCATGTAGGTGGCCCACCACAGCCACAATAACCATGGCTGCCGTGAAAGCAGCTAGACACCACAACCACCATGCAGATGGTCCACCAGCCACTGGAGTGCACTGACACAAGGAGAGTTACCAGCAGAGATAAAGAAGAGGATGTCTCTCTCCACAAAGCCCATTTCAGAGTCACAGAAGAAGCATCAGCTCTATGATAATATTGGGGGACGTGATCACACCTCTCAGCATTGGACAGATCATTTAGGCAACAAATTAACAGAGTAACCATTATTCTTTCAGAAAGAGAGAAATCTTGGGTAATTAGAGGGGAGAGGGGGGAAGGAGTGGGGGACTGGGAGAGATTAGACAAGGGGCAGAAAGAATAATTACGATTAGAAAACTCCTGATAGAGCCTCTAGACAAGAATACAACAAACGAGTCAGAGCCTAGAAGGAATGACCAATGTAGCTCTCAGAAAGCTGGGTGGCCCATGAGTCACCACCAGGCAAGAGGTTTCTTTATCCTATTAATTCAACAACTAAACTCCAAGCACCTGATTTTGTGAAAAAACCCCAGGGAGTCTGCCACTTGCCCTGCTCACTTCTGGTGAGAAATAAGTAGAGAAGTGTAATAATAGTTGGAAGTTGTGAGTGATAAAAAGCTTTTTAATGTCTGATAGACAAATTCAAATTCATAAAGAAATTTCCTTGAGTTTAATAAATATGCTAAAAATATTATTTGCAATTTCTTTTTTAATATTTACAAGTTTCTTCTCTACAAAGTTCTGTACACAAAAATAAATATACAGAAATAAACCCCATCAACTGTCTGCTTCAGTAATCCTCACTGGTGGGCTCACCATTTATAAGGAAGACATCATTCAACGCAACCTGTCACAGAGACTGTCCTATCAGCAAGGACTTCTAACTTAAATGATCACTGCTAGGCCTCTTTTATCAAGACTGTTAATCATCTGGAGGCCTTTACCTATCAACTAGCAATTAACCATGAAATCAATCACCTATCTTTAAGTGGAGTGTGATCACTGACCTAATGCCTAGTGGTAATGTCTATACCCTATGCTGACTGAAGCCCTTAAACACTCAAGTATCATTAACAACAGAAATAAACCCCACCTGCCTTTGGCTAGTCACTGTGAAAAGCATGCGTAAGGCAACTGAATTGAGGGTTAATGACTCATCTTACTAACATCAAAAGTGACACTAGCAAGTTTCTTAGCCTCATCCACCAGATGATGGGCCTCTGCGTCCAGGTCTCCAGGAACAGGCTCCTCCTCCTTCACCAGACAAAGGGTTATAACCTGGGATGCGAGAAAGGAAGCAGACAGTATTGAGGGCTGAAAATTGGGGAACATTTTGTATCAACAATTATGAGCCTGACATGAAAAGCACTGCAAAAATACAGATTATATTCTCAAACATTTTCAAAAAACTCTTACTACTATATGAAAAAAAACTCTTTATATGGTGATTACAGTTGGATTTGATGTTCTGGTGGGTAAAAAAAGAAGCCATTCAGCTTCTTGGTCCTAATTCCCCAAAACAATAATAACGATATTTTGGCAAATAATTTGCCAAAACGACTCTCAAGATGACCTAAGTATACGAAGAACTCAGTTGGTTAGTGCATGGCCTTGTAACACCAAAGTCAAGGGTTCAGATATCCGTACTGGGCAGATGCCAAAAAAATAAATATATGAAGGTTCCTATCACAGTGCTTAATAAAATGTACACATTCAAGTAAGGGCTATTCAAGTTACAGAAAACAGATTTTAAAAAAACAAAACAGAATGGAACTTACCACTTCTACCAGTCACAACTGGGTCATCTGCGTCCTTCCCCCCACCCCGCTAGTAGCTCCCCAAGTCAATGGACAAGTGGTGACATGGTTGATTGCTCAGGCTCTAGAGCCAGCCAGACCTTAAATGAGTTGGTTTTACTCCTTAATTGCTGTGGAATCTTTGAGCAATAAATCCCTGCCTCAGGTTCCCTATCTGTAAAACCAGGCTTGTTAGAGCCCCTAGTTCAGGACTGCTGGGAACACTGAAAGAGGCCACGTACATAAGCATGTCATGCTTTACCTTTTCTACAATTTCCACTCCTCTCCTAAATATCACCACTATGTGCTCTGAAAACAGGCATCCAGAAAGAGGAAGTTTTAAAATAGTATTTTATTTCCAATGCATCACTCCCCTACAGCAAGCCAGGTTTGGGTTCCTGACAAGAGGAATAGAGCTCAGCCTTCAAAGTCAGCCAAGTTCACAGCCATGCTGCCTTAGAGCCCACATCCCAGTCCCTCCTCTCCGTGGTCCTCAAAGACGCCATCCAAGTCTCTGCCACACCCCTCTCCTCCCATGGAGAATAGTCTTCAGCCTAGAATTGGTTTCTACAGTGTTCTGGTATCTTTGCTCCCTCCTTCCTCAGCATTAATTTGGAATTCCTAGCCAGAAACACAAAGGATTATTGATTTTTGTGTGAATGCCATTTTCCCAAATAGATCTGTAAATCTTCAAGGATGGGATAAAGACAGACTACTATGGTAACACCTAGAGTGCCCAGGGCAGTGCTGCATTCAGAAAAGCTCTGAACAAACATTTGTTCACATCCCCTTGAGAAAGTTAATTTCAAGGAACAAGGCCCTGGCTAGAAAGACCAAAACCTCTGTATTCTAGCCCCTTAAAACTCATCTGCAAGATGGGTGGACTATTCCCTGGTCCACTCACCTCTCCCTTACAGGGCTGCTTTGGGATCGATACAAGGACACTCATTCAAATTACTTACTGAGGGCCCAGGAGGCACTTTCCATCTGTTTCCTTTATTTAATCTTCACAAGCCTAAGCTTAGGAATTAGTCTCAATTTATGGATAATAAAACAAAGACATACCCCATGCCAGCAGCTGCCAAAAGTTTTAAAAAACAACAAAGAAACAGAATCTTGTTTTTAAATGGTAAGTGTATCTTACAAGTGTTTAACATTTGACATCATTCAACATTTGACATCATTTGGTGCTTACCACCTCCCCGCAAAGGCCTTCTGTCAGATTTCCGTTTCGGGATGACAGATGAAGTAGAAGGCCCAGGACTGTCTTCTTCCTGTTTGAACATATACAGGCTTAGGAATCATTAAAACATTCTACTCGACAAATCTTCCTTCCTCTACTAGAAAAAACATCAACTGAGCCAAAGTCTACAGTCACCTGAGGCTTTCTTGTATTTCCTCTGTAACTTCTACCTTCTTGCATGCTGTCCCACATTTCAATCTTCTGTCTTCTTTTTTCTTCTTCAAGCTGGGAACGAATCACACATTGTACAGAGAAGTTCGTATGCTGCCACTTTTTTCAAATAAAATGGTAATTAACACTGACAATTCTTCATTTAAATGTCCTTCAAAACAAACATTTACCCTCATTTTCTTTGGTCAGTAAAACTGTTGTGATCTGGTGGTGTGAGTTTAACTCATAAACAGGAACTTTTATTTTTGTACAAAATATTAAAGAAAGCAAAAAGTATAGAAAAGAAACCTGAACAGGTGGGTGGGGCTAGTGGTGACAACTGGGTAAAGTCACTTAATTCCTCTGCTTCAGATTGTGGGGATCAGAGGAGAAAAACTTGAAAGTGCTTTGGAAAGTCAAGTACTATGGAAAAATAAGGGAAAAACTAATCTCAGCAGAAAATTATGCCCAATCATGAGAAACGGAGAGAGCTTGTAGTCATACAGTGGGTGGGCTCCCAATGCAGGAAGGAAATAGCACACTGACCTCTGTCTCTGCTCCTTCTCCTTGAAGAGCAGCATTCCTGCAGTGACCAAGTACTGCAACTTACAAGTATGCTGAGTTCATTTCAATCTCTCATTTCCAATGGAATCCAGACTCAAACTGCAGTTCATTCTTGTTCCAATTAAACCGGGACATGTGAAAATATGCCTTAAAAAGCACATATCCAGGAAATTTCTCCATGGAATTCAGGATCCACTGCTGCTAAACTCAAATACCTGTCACCTCATGCTTCCACTGTCTGCAAGGATATGAGGTCAAAAAGGAACCACCTTTTGACATAAAGGTTGTTTGTACTTATAGCTAGCAATCAGGAACATCAGAATGGGTCACAGCTGACACACTGACACCATGAACAAGAGATCTGTGAGCCAGACAGACTCAATCAGAACTACATATGCTATATAATTAAAAACTGAACATAGGCTTTCTGTCCCTCTTCCAATTTCAGGAGGCTCACACTACAATTTTAAAAAGTGATCTTTTAAGATTTTTTTCAGCTACATCAGCAAACTGAATGGTCAAACTATGTTATTAATACCAAAAAAACCTTAGATCCTGAAGTTATCAAATTCACATAGAAGGAATTCAACTTATTGGAGATCAGGAAAGAAAAAGACTAAAATAGAACTGCTCAAAATGGCATATATGTGTACTATGCTTCCATTTCTATAAAAAGGAACTCATACGTGTGTATGTGAATAAAATATTTCTGGAAAGATACTTTAAAAACTTAATATGGGATGACTGGGCAGTAGAGGGTGGGGGAGCAAAGTAAGTAGAGATTTCATTCCCATGGTATAGATTTTTACATTTTTTTTTAAACCACATGTGATTTTAAAAAGTTAAAATAAATAATAGTATATTTTAGGTTAGTGACTACTTAAGTGGAAGATGGACAACCAACTGATATGAACACCGCACAGAAGGCTGTAGGGACAGGGTGATCAAGGAGTACATGGGTGTGGTCCTGTTCTTTTTCTTTTGGGTTTCAGCCAAGCTAGGGAAACCAGCCCAGTACTGATGACCAGGCAGAAACAATAGGAGCTGCTAGCAACATGACCCTGGAAACACCAGAGAGACACAGGCAAGACCAACCGTTTGACCAAATTACCTCCTGCCTTAGAGCAGGCAGAGGCTTCCTTGTGAAGGGATGAAGAGTAGCCCATAACATCTGGACCGAAACTAAAAAGCAGAGTCCACATATGGTCATTTCAGTGACACAGATCAGGTCAAAGCTAGTGAATGATCTTACTCCTATGAAAAGTAGCACAATCCACATGACCACTCACAGAAATCCTTGGTTTTTCCTTCCCCCCTCACCTCCTACCTCCCTGCAACCAAACCTGTGCCTTAAAAAAGAAAACTTTTCAAAACTCCATCTCCTGCTCTCCATCTCTCAGCTGAGCCCACTACTACCTTCCCCTCTCCTTCAATCCACTGAAGAGTGGCCCCACCAAGCCAGGTAGTGTTAAACACACAGCTTAAGACAGCAATGGAGCAAGAAGCTGAATGTGTATTGTGTGTGTCTGGTGGCATGAGACCCGGACATACAATTCCGTTGGGTGATACTGCTATAATGAAATCACTAAAAAGCAAAAAAAGAAACAAAAGACACCTTTCTTTAAAAGTACTTCTGCCCTGAACAGTAAGAAATTGCACAAAGAAAGCATACTGACCAACACTAAGCTAAGTGGAAATGATTCTGCTACAATTAGTTGTTCCCAATAACCACCCTAACAGGCACATGCACACATACTTACACACACCTACACAGACCCTGTTCCCAGTCTGCCCCTCCCTCTGTGCTCTATACCTTTCACTGTAATATCACATTCACACACCTATCCTTCTCTAATGACAGTGTTCTTAGTAACACTATTTACATAGTAGGCATTGAAATACTTGTTGAATCTAATGGGGTAGGACCCTGTCCTAGAAGCTTATAAACAACCACTACACTCTTACTTACTCTCTCTCTCTCTCTCTCTCTCTCTCTCTCTCACACACACACACACACACACACACACACACACGCATGCACGCACGCTGTTACCCAGTAAACCTCAATTTCTTAAGACTACATATTCAAACTGAAACCAGTTCATACTTGTCTTAGTTTTTCCTTATGCTTTTCAACTTGTGCATTTAGTTCTTCTTGCATTTTCAAACGAGCAGCTGCTAAAGCCTCTTGTCGTTTAACAACAACATCAGGTTCTAAAATGCCAGAAAAAAAACTGAGATAAAGCATATTGTATAACATAAAATAGAAACTCTTAAGTGTCCACATTATTAGAAGTATAAAGAAGTACAGATGTCAAACAATTAAAAAACACGTTTTAACATGAATAATTTTACCTCTGCATGTATTTTACTGCTAAAGGGGATAGGGGGCTGTCCCTTAGTCATATACTTAGCCCTAAATATCCACATCACCAGAGACCTGGTACAAATGCAGATTTCTGGACTCCCCCCAGCAATTCCAACTCAGAAAGTCTGGAAGAGTGGCCCCACAACTGAAATAAAAGTGATCTGATGGCCATACTGAGATTCCATTACACAACTTGCATACCTCACTAACACCCACAGTCTCTAGGTAAACCAGAATTCCAAAGGACAATCAAGGGAAGATAAAGTTTTGTGAACCATTACCCAACATTTAATTAGCCCAGACTTTTATCAGAAAGAGGTACAGATTCTCAGGTATTTTATCTTTGTTTCTACAGAAAAGAAAGAAAAATCCTTCTAATTAGCATTAAGAACAGGAAAAAACACCCCAGCTTAACCTGTTTTTACCTGGTTTGTAAAACAAAGCTTTCCATCCCAACCTCGGTACCACAGTGATGAATGACGATTTATATTTAAGTATGTTGCTATTCTCAAAAAATTTAATATTTCTTTTGAACATATCCACGGGAACTGTAGTTTCTAACTAGTGAAAAGAAAGGCTACCCTCTCGGAATGAGTTTTTGAAACAGCCAAATGTAATTAAAAATCAGGTCTGATGAGTGAATCAAAGAGGTAGACATGAAGCACTAAGGCTAAGTTTCTTGTCACTCACAACGGTTCTAGAGATAACTCAGAGTTAGCAGGCAGACACACAAGTACAGAGAAACTGCAAAATTTTCATTTTAATCGACCCTATAATTGAAAAACCTTTCAACAAGATATGCAATTGGAAAAAAAAAAAAGACCAAGATAGGCACTGAGTACTCTACACACCATAAAGCAGATTTTCCATCTCATTCAAATCTCTGAAATAAAAAAATATTACACATGCACCAAAATCAACCTCAGAAGCATAAAATGGTTTTTTCCCCCCTGTTGTGGGTTTATTGAATTGTGTCCCACAAAGTCCAAATACTAAAAGCTTAATCCCCACCACATCTGTTGAGGGTGGAAAATCCTATTATGGTAATTGAAAAGTGGGGCCTTGAAGAGGTGATTAGATTGTAAGACCATGCCCTAGTGAATGGATTAGTAATGGTAGTCAGGGGCTTGGTTTGGAGGGCTTTAAAAGAAGAGTGAATAAGTCTCTATCTGTTCTGCCATTTCCCAATGTGATATCCTGCCATCACAGAAGTCACCACCAAAGAAAGCCTTCACCAGATGTGTTCCCTGGACCTTGAACTTCCTAGCCTCTGAAAACTGTAAGCAATAAATTTCTTTTCTTATAAATCACCCAATTCTGAGTATTTTGTTATAAGCAACAGAAACGAACTAATACACCCCCAACAAATGAGAATCAGGTACTTCTTACTCTTAATAGCAGACTAACTTTTCAATATTAAAAAAAAGGTGTAGGTCATTTATGTTATCAGGCACTAACCCACAGCAGCCACAGGTCGGTCCAGCTGCCTCTGCCTCAAGGCCCTCAGCCGGGTGGAAAGCTTCTGAAAGAGCACGTAGAGAAGGATGCAGCTGAAGACGATGTACCAGCCATAGGCGGCCAACAAAGAGCCCACTGAAAGGAAGAAAACGGTATTCAAGAAACTAAATGACAATACTAGTTGACTTTTCCATAAAATTCAAAAAAGACAAAAAATAAGCGTAGCTCCTGCCCTCAAAACCTTCACGATCTACTGAGGAAGTGGCCCCCTAAGTAAACAGTTAAAATACGAGCGAGAAGTGCAACTGTTCAGGGATCACAGGGAAGTGACACTTCTCAACCGTCTGGGGAGTAGCCGGGGTGGGAGATGGAGGGCACGGCAGCTGGGTTTTTGAAAGACGAAGAGGAGCTTAACCGATTCACGAAGGCAAAGGCCTTTCACCCTAGGGAACCACATACACAGGGGTGACAGAGCGGGGTGTGAGGAGTGTGTGAGGGAGGGACATAGAGGCAAACGCCAGAGGCGAGGGACCCCAGTAACTGCAACCAGAAGGGATTGCGGCGCACAAAGCACAGGACCCGCCGGCGCCGCCCAGGGAAGCGCGGCTCCGGGGGATGCGGGGGCGTCCGCGCGAGGTCCGGGCCCGCCGCCCAGCCTGCGGGCAGGGCTAACGCCCGGCGGCCAGCCAGGCCTCCCCGGCCCCGGCCCGGCGCGCAGCGGAAGACCCACCGGACATGGCGGCGCGCGCCCCGCTGCGCTGCGGCGACTCACCCGTGACGTGCAGAAAGCGCAGCCCCTCGGTCTCCAGAGCCGGCCGCGTGAACAGATGCTCCCCTTCCTGATCCATGGCCGCCACCCTCGCAGCCGCCAGGCCTAGCTGCATCGCCTACTGCCGGACGCTTCCGGTTGGCCGTTACGTACACGTGGCGCGCCCGGACGCGGCCGGAGTCCAGCCAATCGCGGCTCGACCTATCGCAGAGGGGGTGAGGTCGGGGGCGGGGCGAGAACAACCGGCGGAAATCCGCCCTACATTGGCTGGGGCCGGGGCGGGACCGCCGGTTCACGCCCACTGCTGCCCTGTGTGGGCTGACTGACCTCTTTCGCTGATTTCTCATGGACTTTTTACTCTTTTACTGGTTGGGCACTGAGGCCAAGGAAGTTAGGGGCAGCTGGGAGAGAGGATTTGCGCCCACATCTTTGCCCCGGCTACAGGGCAACAGGACTCAGCTGGTTGGCGACTCTCAGCCATTGCTGGGTGCAGCCAAGGCCCTTCCCAACAAAGGTGTAAAGGCCAGCCCCCTCCTCCTGCTACCTTTCAGGCCAAGAAGGTTGCCGCCGATCCTCAAGCTTCTTTCTCCAAAATCAAACCTCTTGGGCTAGAATTATAGTAATGGTTCCAACATGTGTTGAATCCTACTATGTGTCACAGGACATTATCACAGGGTTATTTATAATAATGCCCTGGCTGTTTCCTCTACCTGCAATGTCTTTCTCCATCCCCTTGCAATACTCGAATGTGTTAAATTTTACTGGAAAAGAAGTTGGAGAAAAGGGAGATTTATTTGGTGAACAGTTTGCAAACCAGGGAGACACACCCTTTGGCACAAAAGGAAAGTGCGCCCCACCAGAGCAAGGAGAAAGACTGTCTTATATAGTAAAAATTCCCGCCCAGGTTCCCACTCAAGTCCTCTATGCAAATGAGGGATTCAAGCTTGTTCAGTCCTGAATGGTTTGGCCTGTCATGCAAAAGAGGGTATGGCTTGCTGTGTTCTGGCCAGTTAACACTTGACAGGTTAGTCTTAAATTCAAATGGCAGCAGGTTGCGAATGGAATAAACTAAACAAGGACAGGTAGCTTGTGGAATTCCCAAACAGGATACATGTGTAACTTCTAGTTAGCAAATGGCTACTTGGCTCCCCTGTGAATTTACACCCAGTTTGCCACATCAGAATCCATCTTGAAGGATTGGCTGTTTCAGGGTTTACAGATGTCACCACTTCTGTGATAACCATAACCACTCTATTTGAAATTTGACCTCGAGGTTTTCTTGGATAAGCATTTTAAGTGCACGTACCTAGCTGTGTCCCAAAAGAAGGGCTGAAAATTAGAAATATAACAAAAGTCAAATATAATAGCGGTGACACCAGAGTGCTGTGATGCTATCACTAGGAACAGCGTGAAGAAACCATAAACTGACATGAAGGACCGATATGACCAGTGCTTCCATCGCTCATTTGCTGAGAAATTCAAGGGGGACATAAACTGACCTAGTCAAGCACTCCCAATGTTTCCTTATTCAGAAAGCAATAACAGAGGATTAGTGCCACTAAAGGACTGGAGTTCATAGGCCGCAAAGAAAAGCCTGAAAACTCTTCACCTTGACAGCCACTTTGAAAACGGACTCCTCAAATCAGTAAATTGAGGACTCTGCATGTTGTCAATTAAGGCTGTGAAGATAGCTCATTGATGAGTTTTACTTCCTCCTTGATGTTTTCCTCACTTGTAAAAGATGAATCATCACTCTTTGCTTTAGGTTTCTCACTTGCTCTGACATCTTGCGGGAACTCAATGTGCTAAAACTGATCTTGGGATTATGATTACAATACTTGGGTCAGGATCAGCTTTACATACAGCTTGTATGTAAATATTGATATACTAGTCAGGATGAGCAGGGTTGCCTGACCTTTTGTTATGCTGCAAAGAACATTACATAAATTGTTCTGGAGTCAGGTCATTGTTAATGGAAGCAAATGGTTAGGGCCTCTCTTTTCTCTCAGGAAGCTTATGCTCTGAAAAGGGATAACAGCCCAAGAGTTTCAATCAATCCTTGGGAATACAGTTTTATTTTTATATCATTTAATGGTTAGGATTGGTGGCCTGGGT
The DNA here is from genome assembly GCF_000696425.1 of Galeopterus variegatus. NCBI lineage: Eukaryota > Metazoa > Chordata > Mammalia > Dermoptera > Cynocephalidae > Galeopterus > Galeopterus variegatus. The sequence continues at coordinate 640,498 of NW_007726147.1, forward strand.
TAGCTAAGACAGCTTTTAACAGATAGTTCCTTGCCTTAACAATAGGTGTCAGACTTAAGACATGAAAGCTTCAAGGATGTTGCAGTGAACACCATTTCAGAGCTCACAGTGTAGCTCAGGAATTAAGATACTTAGAATAGCTATGGAGGAAGATCTTAAGTTGCATACATTTGCTGTTGCTGGATTTCAACCCATGTCGATGAATTAAGTCAACCTGTACATCGTAAAAATGCCAAAATGCTTTCTCTGATTAAATGAGGGTAAAAAAGTTTGCTTTATTTGCATTGTTTATCCACCTTGCCCTGTAATATCTGTAAGCACCAAAATGGATTAAATAGTAACATTTACTTTCTATCATTGAAAAAAAGGGAATAATTCTTTTCACACAACTTGGCCATATAAAATGGAAACCAGCACCAACTCGTGAAAATAATGCACATTTAAGCATATACAAAGTACCTTTGTATACTATTATGAACTATAGTATAATGATGAATAATATATTCAACTAAAATCTAATAGATTTTGAATTATTTGAATTATTTGCATGGATGATAGGCTTTCGTTTCCATTCCTAGCATGTTGTTCTTATGGTCCCATTGGTAGAAGTTACTCATTCTTCCTAGCCAGGCTTATGTGTTACCTTTGTCCCTTTAATCAGGTGTATCACCTCACCTAGCTTGTCTAGAACCATAAAGTTATTTAGCAAACACTTTGCTCATTATAACTGCTCAGGTGTTTTTTTCAAAAATAGGACAAAGGTGGACAATAACCAGAACTCCCACCTGTCACTGACCATGGTAGACCAAATAATTGGCCCCAATTCGTCACTCCTCGCAGCTGTATCCTTACTTACCTCCTTAAGGTGGGAAAAGAATATTTCCCCATCCTTTGACTTTGTACTTGGCCAGGTGGCTTGCTTTGGTTAATGGTAAGTGGGCAGAAACAACAGTGTGTCAGTTTTGAGTATACTTTAGGAAGTCTCCAGCATTCACTTCTTGTGGCTTTGCCAGACTAGCCTGGAAATGCCGACCTCCTACATTAACTTAAATATGTCCTTATACCTCACTACAAATGCGCCACAAAGATACACAACTTGGCAGCACAGTGAGTGGCCTTTATTTTTACAATTTCTTAGAAAATTGACATTTAGATTTCAAAATTTATATTACAAAATTATCAGCAGCAGTTTCAAGCATTGACAATGCTGATAGATTCCATTTTGCTGACACGAACAAGGCTAACATTCCACATGGGGAAATAGTCAAAAAGCAAGACTTGTCCCAAGACGGCCTACATTATACATCCACACCACTCAGGACCCATTTGTGACTGTATCTTCTTCCATCTCTTCTTCACCATCATCGGTGGGCCCTGAAGAAAACCATAAAACCAGAAGTCATATCAATTTGAGCAAATCTGTTTGCTTAGTATGTGAGTGTACATTCTATGGCTACTGTGTGCTAGGCAATGGACTAGGTACAAAAAGACCAAAAGCAGGGAGGAGTTTATATTCCAGGGACAGTCTGTCTTTGGCAGTTATTAGAAAGGATAACCAATTTCACAAACGTTTCTTAGGAAAGTCAAAAGTGTTGCCTCTCATGGTAGTTGATAATTCATTTTTTGTGTAGGTAAAAAGTTTATACTCATGTTTTGTTCTTGCCACTAACATGGCCAAAGAAGCTGGAGGCATTCAAAAAAACATGTGGGCACCACCTACTACTTGCCACATACTGGGAATATTCAGTGACTTTATTGTCTCTAAATTTGGGAAATATGTCAACGACCAAAAGTGTAACATTTATTCAATTATTTATGGCAGGTATCTTGGTCAATGTATCCTGTTAGCCCTGTCAATTGTTTGGGGAAATTACTCATGTTTAAGTCTACGGTTTCTACAGTCGGATCCAAACATCAGATTTCTAGGCACAAAACTACCAAGAAAGAACGCCACTCAGGGAGTGCTGCTCAGAAGCCTGGGCCCATTGAGATCTGGCAAATGGAGTACCATGAACAATATACTATCTTTCTCTCCCCAACATGCTTTCAGATTACATTTAAAACCCAAAGAGACCCTATGGCCCAAATAAAACATTCTAGAAGAAGCAAATTCATTCAGTAATCGTCATACTATAGTCACAATAAACAGTTTTGATATTGCTCCCTCCCAACCTCTTTCACCCCCGAGCCTTGAAAGCCTTTAACTTCTAAGTTCTCAAGACAAAAGACCTAATTCATCACACAGCCCACATGTCCTGCATGGGCTTACTCTCTGTGGTCTCATCTGGCCACATTCACCCTGTACCTTGAGCTTCTTTCACACTGGCCGCCCTCAGTTCAAGTGTGCCTTTTCACTGCAGGTTTCTTGCCCATGCAGTTCCCTTGCCTAGAATGCCTCTCTGCCTTTGTCTAGTTCAGTAGTTCTCAAACTTTTTAGTGTAAGGACCTAAAAAGCTTTTGTTTATGTAGATTACATTTATTTATACTATATTAGAAATTAAAATTGAGAATTTTTAAAAACAGTAATTCATTAGCACCACATTTTAACCAACTGAGCTAACCAGCCAGCCCTAAAAACAGTAATCCATTAAAAGAATAAGACCATTACACGTTAATGTTTGTATTTTTATAAAAAATAACAGTGTAATCCAAAACAAAACATCTGACTTAAGACTCAGCTGGCCTCTTGTACTGGCTTCAGCATTCCATCTGTTGCAATAAGTTGTTTTGACTGAAGAGTATGAAGACATATAGTTCTTAAAAAAGGAGAAATAGTCTTTGCAGGTAATTGTGGATATTCTTATTAGATGCTATTATGAAACTTGATGAGCGGAAGTTTCTTAAAGGTTATCAATAAACTTTTCATACTCTTGAAAATCCCTTGGTCTATCTTGTATTTTGAATGGATTTTTTACCCATGCATGATTTAGTAATATCATTCAGGAAACAGTGGTTCACTGAGTTTTGCAGATCTTCCATATGTTCAGCCATTTCGTTACACAGTATCAAAAAAGTCACATTTGGGCTAGCCAGTTAGCTCAGCTGATTAGAGCACAGTATAGATAAAGCTAAGACTTGAGGGTTTGGATCCCTGTACTAGCCAGTTCATCAAAAAAAAGTCACATTCATTAATATCACCAATGACTTCCCCAGAAGAGTCTTTTAAATACTAGGAATCTGTAAAGGTTATGGTGATGGATACAAATTTTCCAAATTTTAATTTTTCCTTGAAATCTTGAATTTACCACTGGCAATAAATACTATCAGTTGTTTTCCTTGAAGTGACAGGCTCACTTCATTCATATTTGAGAAGATACCTGTTCAACTCAAACAACCCCACCAGTGCATGGAAAGAGCCAGCCAACTCAAAGTGTTTCATGCGTACCCTCATCCTGTTATACCCAGAAGATCAAAAAGATATGTACTCAAGGGGTGACATTTAATGAAATAACTTTCATTGCTTCACCCAGGAAATTCTTAAGTGAAACTGGTATATATTTTACTAGGAGTGCATAGCAGGGAAGAATGTAATAACTGCATCATTTGGGCCACTGCCTTCACTCTTGCTGAGGTACCAGCAGTTTAATCGACTATCAGTGCAAATGTTAATACAATGAACAAAGCACCTAACACTTTGGTGTTATTACAGAAAAAGACCACCTCACACACCCTCCAGGGGCACAAAGACCACACAGTGAGAATCATTAGTCTTAAATACAGTCTCACTCATTTTTAGCTCTCAGCTCAAACATTACTTTTCCAGGAAACTTTCCCTGAGCTAGCAGTCTGAAATTCCCTGTTACATTCACATCAAAATTCATAATATGCATTTATTTGAGTATTTTTTACTTAATATCCCCAGTGCCCAACATGCTGTCTGACACAAACTAGTCATTCAAATATTAGAATGGTCACTTATCAAAAATTTGCTAATGTCAGACCCTGTACTAAGTGCAACATCTTAGTCCTCCCAAAGACCTTTTGAGGATGGTACCATTATCATCTCAAATTAAAAGATGAGAAAACATACTTGAAGAAACTTGCTGGAAGATGAAGAAACTTGCCCAAGGACAGAGCAGATAAGGGTAAGATTTGAGCCTCAGGCTGTTTGGCTCTAGAGCCTGTGATCCTATCTACTAAGCTGTTATATACAGCTTAGTGAAAGTTACCTCTAGAGTTCAGTTCACTCCATGACTACGAAATAATGTTTGCTTCATCTTTTACGTAAAAAACCCCCAGTCCCAATGACTTAACTTTTCCTTATCAAATACTTTATCTTCAAACAGCATTAAAAGGGGTTCTCTGAACATTAGATTTGATACTAAAGAGGCACAATTCTGGCATTTTTGGATTATAGCATCTAAACTGTTTTGTAATCACTTTAAGTGTATCATTAACTTGGACGTACAAAGACAGGAAGCCATTTTCTTTCTTTCTTTTTTTTCAGAACACCATTTTCTGACCTGATCTGCGTTCTCTGCCAGGTATCTGACCAGACTGCAGCAACCCCTTCAGCCTCTCCACTTCAGCCAAAGTTGACGCATTTGCTATAGCATTCTGGAAGACAGAGGACAATGGAAATGGACAATTAATATCAACTAAGTATCAATCACCCAGAAAACACCCATGGAGATTCACAGCAGCTTTTCAAGCTGGAACATTAAATAGTTGTGTTAAGGGAAGAATTTTATTGGCATACTGAAACCAACCTAGAAACCAAATCGTAAATTTCCAAAATTGATGAAGAGTTGCAGGCTCTCTTAAAAAAGAGAGCAAATAATCATTGCACATATCTTAAAATTTTAGCTTTTCCTTAAACAGAAATATAGCTGGATTCTAACAACTATAGGAAAATGGAATCCACAATATCCAGAACTCGGTTTATTACACAATTTTGTGTCCTATATCCATCTCAGCTCTCTCTAGCCCAAGAATCCTAGCACATTATTACCTTTATTGCTTCCACATCTCCTGGAGATGGCCCACCTTTCTTTTTGTCAGTTGGCAAACCAGCACCTGGATTAAAACTAGGGAGCGGGAAAGAACATAATTGTTAAATCCAGACCAAAAGAAGTTGCTTCTCTTTTACTTTCAAAAGATTTGAAAGTAATTCAACCAGTGTAGTATCTTATCTTTGTTAACAAACTGATACAAGAACTCTCTCCTTCAGAAACATCACCCAGTTCATCTTCCTATAGAGAAAACAGGATGTATATAATATCATATTAAGACTGAATACTGAAATATTTTCTCTGCTAACCTGGTAGAAATTTCATGTGATGTATGGACCACTGATAGTCAGAGATTATCAGCATTCAAATTTGGTAACATATTAGTCAGTTTTTTGTTTGACTTTTAGGAGGCAAACTGCCAGATAGATAGTGTTTCTGAAGGTGAAGTAGAGTTAAGTTGGATATCCGTATCTTACGTTTTGCTTCTCCTGGCAATATCCTTTGCAAGCTGTGCACCCCGTTTGCCCTTGAACATTTTCTCTGCTTCCTGACGCTCCTACAGCGACACCACACACAGAGTTAATGGAAATAGGAATACCACATGCATTTAGATGCATTCCTCAGAAAACACGGAAGAGAACCCTCCTGAAATACTCTGAGCTGGTAAAAATACCAAAAAGCCAATTTCAAATTAAAAGGAGGGCCGACCCCGTGGCGCACTCAGGAGAGTGCGGCGCTGGGAGCGCAGCAGCGCTCCCGCTGCGGGTTCGGATCCTATATAGGGATGGCCCCGGTGCGCTCACTGGTTGAGTGCGGTGCGGCCCTTCACAAAAAAGGACAAAAAATAAATAAATAAATAAAAGGAGACACAATGATCTTGCTTTCTCTGGTGAAGCTCCCTGAAGAAAGTTCCCTCTCCCAGTTTCAAAAAGGGGCTCCCAAGGAACTGAGAAAGTTAAAACAAAAACAAAACCTCCCAATAAAGGGAAAAAATCATTCCAACAATCAGAGCTGCTCAAAAATGGATTATATTAAGATCCCCATTGGGAATGTATCCAAGCAGACAATCCCTTATTAATATTCACTCTCACATTAGAGTGTGTGGTTCTCACATTTTGCCAACTTTACCATTACAAACTAATGGTAAAATGACTCAATTAGGCAATTGAAAAAATCAATTTAAAAGTATAAAGAAAAACACACAACTCTATAATGACTCGCAACCAAAGAATAATACTTACTTTTAGTTTCACTTTCTGGAAATCCAGTACTCTGACTTGTGGAACTTTATAAATCACATACAGTCTGTAATGCTTCTTATTTGTTACAGGATTTCTTAGAATACTACAAGAAAAGGAACAACACAATGCCAATCTTGTTTATAGTACAGCATTCAGGAGGTCCATTTGAATAATCTAATGAATCTATAAATCAAGGGCAAGTTCACTACTCTTCACATTTCAGTGTGATAACAATTTAAGTAATATTGAGGAAATATCTTCAATACTTATTTTAAAAAGTACTTTTTCACCAACTAATTGCTTTAAGGTCAAGGATGATAATTTTTTTTTTTTGTCAGCTGGACAGTATGGGGATCCAAACCCCTTGACCTTGGTGTTATTTGCACCATGCTCTCCCAAGTGAGCTAAGCAGCTTTAAAAATGTCATTTTAGGGCCGGCCCCGTGGCTCACTCAGGTGAGTGTGGTGCTGTTAGCGCTGAGGCCACGGGTTCGGATCCTAAATAGGGATGGCCGGTGCGCTCACTGGTTGAGCGTGATGCGGACGACACCAAGCCAAGGGTTGCGATCCCCTTACCGGTCAACAACAACAACAAAAAATGTCATTTTAAAAGACTTCATTAATTTTGTCACCACAACAAATAACTGACATACCTTAGATAAGTCAGTGATTTGAGAGATGCCAAAGGGTCCAGATCACCCTGCAAAATAACAGCCACAGATAAGAATGCTCATAACACATGCTATTTTGATATTTTGCCTTCGGAGCAAGTATCCACATTCTCTTTTACTTATTTTTTACTGCTCTAGGATCTAGCCCAGTATAAGCATATCAGAAATGCTCACATAATTTCTACTGAATAAACTGGTAAATACATTTGAGCTTCTTAAACTTAAAATTTTAGCATTAAAACCTACTGTCTCAAAAGCATAAGAGGCAAAAAAAATTGATTTCCTACAGCCATCTCAAAATGGCTACTGAGCAATGATTTAGAAAAGAAAACAATGACAAACTTGATGTGAATCTGGAGCAAGCTATTCACAGAGAAAATCCTCAAGTCAGGATCTTGGTGTAAGCTGTTTTTCCATGCTAGTACCTTCAAGTACCTGGGAACAACAAAGCCCTATTGTCTTTGAGGCAAGTCACCTTTACTGTAGGCCCCCCACAAATCTCTTCCAATAATTTTTCAAGGACAAGGAGCAGTACAGTTTTTTTATTTTTATTTTTTAAAAAAGAAGAAATTAAATTATGGGTAGAAGTCAGGGTAGTTTTTGAATCTTCCCACATTATCCCATAAAACACAGTGCAATAAGAACAGCAAAACCAAATACCTATGACTAACAGCTACAACCAAACTAGGTGATAAGATATTCCTCAAGAACCCTAAAGTAGAAACAAGTAGAGACAAACAGTTTTGAGAGCTATAAGACTTGCATGGTGACAGCATTTGTATAGGAAGCAGCAGAGGGGGAAGGCAAGGAGGCATGTGACAAACTGGAGAACTCCAAGACGACGGACAGGTGCTCAGTTTGAGAACAGCAGGCGAAGCTTCTGCACATTCCAATATTGTCTGGGCTAAGGTCTGAAGGGGCTAGAGCAATTTGGGCCCCCACTATTACTACTAATCAAAAACTGTGTCCCTTCCAGGACAAAGCCTTACATTGAGGAGAAACTGCTAGGAACAGATCTAAATTGAGCAGACAGGGGCAAAAGGACTATAAGGAAAAAAAGTACAGATAAAAAGCAGGGGAGGGGAAGAGAGCGCCAGTTCTCAGAAAGCAAGCTGCCACCTTTAAATACTTTACAAACGTCACCAGAGGGAGCTCTAGAGCTTGACTCCGACACACCATCACTTAAGACAATGCACACAGTATAAAACCTAATGATGTGTAGATGGGTTAAAAAAAAAACAATAAAACAGAATACATAATTTAGGGGAGTGCTAAAATGTTTAAGGTCATTGTACTATATTGTTTAGGAAGGTAAACTTTGATAAAGATGTATCTCTTAATTCCTAGGATGTTGACTAATAGAGTAAATAATTTCTAAACATTAGAAGGAAAAAGATTTGTGAGAGAGAGCATGCCCACGGTAAAGGAAAAAAAAAAGAAATGCAGAATGCATGGGACAAATAGAAACCCCAAAAAAGAGAGAGGACAAACCAGAATATACCAGAACTTACATGAAATGTAAATAGACTAAATATAAACAATTCATTTAAAACACAGACTTCTGACAGGATTGAAAAAATTCTAATCATGTGTTGTTTTTAAGAGACAAATCTAAAATATAACATATAAAAAAGCTGAAAATAAATTTTGGATGGAAAAAGATTTATCACACAAACCAAAAGAAAGCTTGTTTGGGTATATTACATCAAATAAGACAGACCTCAAGGTAAAAGAGCAGTAACAGAGATGGAGGGGCACAACATAATGAAAAGGTTCAGTTCACGAGGAAGAGATTACAATTTAAAATTTGTATATATCATATAAGATAACCTCAAAATATATGAAACTAAAATCAACAGAACTCCAGGGAGATAGTCAAATCCACTGACATAATGTGAAATTTTAACACACCTCTTTCAATAATTGATGAGCAAGTCTTCACCTTTGCAAAGAACTTTAAACACAACTATAATTTCTCTAACAGCACCTATCGTGGGACACATTTCTATGAACATGCATTTAAGGTTGAATACTTCATACATTTTAGAAAGAAAATATCCTCAGACCAGGGCTTTCTTACTTTTGGAGTCAAGCACCCCTCTGAGAATCTGAAGAATGCTATGGACCCTGCCCATGAGGAAAGAAACATATAGTTCATTCTAAACAATCAGAGAAATTGGCAAGGGAGGTAAGGTCATAGCAACACAAAATCAAGTTATACAATATGAATTTAAACAGCCAGTGTTTAAGTGAAAAATTTAGGTTATGCAACAATTTATAGTATTTAGATTTTGTTAAAAATTAGACATATAGACCAAAAAGAGGCAACCAGCAGAATGGGAGAAAATATGCGCAAACCATTCAATCTAACAAGGGATTAATATCCAGAATATATAAGAAACTTAACAGCAAAAAACAATCTGATTAAAAAATGGGCAAATCACCTGAATAGACATTTTCCAAAGAAGACATGCAAATGAACAACAGGTATATGGAAAAATGCTCAACATCATTAATCATGAAGGAAATGCAAATCAAAACCAGTAAGACATCATCTTTCCCCAGTTAGAAGAATGGCTATTATCTAAGAGAAAAATGCTGGCACAGATGTGGAGAAAAGGGAACTCTTATACACTATTGGAAGGAATGTAAATTAGTGCAGCCATATTGGAAAACAGTATGGAAGTTCCTCAAAAACCTAAAAATAGAACTACCATACGATCCAGCAATCCCACTAGTGGATATTTATCCAAAAGAAATTAGCATAGCAAAGAGATGTCTGCACCCCCATATTTATTGCAGCACTATTCACAATACCCCGAATATGGAATCAACCTAGGTATCTATCCACAGATGAAGAGATAAAGAAAATGTGCTATATATGGACTACTACTCTGCCACATAAAAGAAAAGTCTTGTCATTTGCAGCAACATGGATTAGCCTGGAAGACATTACGTTAAGTAAAGTCAGGCACAGAAAGATAAATACTGCAGGTTCTCACTCATATGTAGGATCTAAAAGAAAAAAAAAAAAACTTGAACTTTTAGAAGTAGAGAGTAGAACTGTAGTTGCTAGACGCTGGGAAGAGCAGGGGGACGTGGGGATTGGGACAGGTTGGTTAATAGACACAAAATTACAGCCAGATAGGAAAAATAAGTTCTAGTGGTGTACAGTAGTGCTAGGGATCTATAACTAACGATAATTTATTGTATGCTCTCAAATGGCTAGAAGAGAGGAAATCAATTATTCTCATCATAAAGAAATGATAAAAGTTTTGTGATGAATATGCTAACTACCTTGATTTGATCATTATGCACTATATACATGTATTGAGATATAACTCTGTATCCCACAAATATGTACAATCGATATGCTTCAATTAAAAAATAAATTCCTTAAAAAACTTTAAAAGTATAAAAATAAATAGTTCAAAATATTTATATCCACATAATGAAAATGAAACTTGCCCCTTATCTCATATAAAAACCAGTTCCAGGTGGATTGATCATCTAGTGTGAAGAGTAAGACAATAAAATGTCCAGAACAGAAAGAACCACCCAACAAAATTTAATGCATGTCAGATATGTAATTTCAAATTTTCTAGTAGCCACATTAAAAAAAACAGATGAAACTAATTTTAATAATATACTATTTAACCTATTATCCAAAATATTATCACTTTAACATCGACATAAAAAATAATACTGAGATTCCACTTACCAGTTCCACAAGACTATTGTTGGTGAGAATGAGTTCTGTCAGACAGGGCAGAGCCTGATCAAGTCCCTCACCTATACGGCTAAAATAAAAATAGAAAGACTCTTAGTAAAAGTGAAAATGAAATAAACTAACAATTTGACCTATGCATTTGCTCAGAGGACATTAGACGAACCTTGGAGATCCTTCCTCCAACACCCTGTCTGACAAAAGAGAAACAAGGCACAAAAGGGATGCCTTGTCTGAGGCCACAGGTCAGTGACAGAAGTGGGATGATTTTAGAACCCATGCCGTCTGTATGCTGCCTGGGGCTCTTTCCACTGTCAGGCTGTCCAGTGGAACCTAAGAAAAGGTGAGACTCATGGGTAGAACAAACTACTTAGCTCACTTCATGACTTTTTTCACGCAGATAACACAGAAACATAAGTGATTCTGCATTCACAGCTCAGGTATAACACATCTGTTTTAGAAGCCAAAATGTGTATAAAAAACATGTTTTAAATTTATATTAGAAACTTACCATGAATATATAAATACATAAGATTTCTGGAAAGATGCAAATAAGACTAGACCAATGCCAAGTCAATCTCTGGAACTTTACAGGAAAAGTGCAACTCAGTGTTCATTTTAAGAAACACACAGGTTTAACTGGCAGTATGCTCTACAACTTCCTCAGGAAACATTGTAACGTTTACTATAGAAAAAATAAATTACAGTACTTTCCACTAGCAGGCACTCACCATATTCTGTTGTTGTTCACTAATAATGTTTTCAACCTTCTCAACAAAGGAAAACCATCTAGTTTCCTGATCTCATTGTCAGAAAAGTCAATGGCATCAAACTGGTCTAAGGTAGCACCTAGATTTTCAATGACGGGAATTTTATAACCTATAAAATGAGGGTAAAAAATATACAAGAAGTATTAATATAATTAAAAGGTCCTTTAAAACATTAGCAGTATTTTATGGTAATTAGACTTAAGGCTTTCATTCATTCATTCAGGAAGTATTTACCTAGCACCTATATACCATGCGAAACACTGTGCAAAGTACTAGAGATAAAATAAAAAACAAGAGTCACAAGTCCCCAGGGCCATGAAGCTTTTGGTCTAGCAGTAGACATGGAGATGCTGATGACAAGGATAAAGGCGATGACAATGGAGATTACTAAGAATAATATCGGTAGCTAACATTTATAAAAATATTTTCAAGGTGTTTCATACCGTTCTAAGGTCTTAGAGCTAGGAATTTGCAGTTTGACTGGCTTATTGTCAATGCCCAGAACTTGTTCAGACATCGTGGACAACAGTCCTCAATCTCTTGCATTTCCACAGGCAAGACTCCACAGAACCCATCAGGATATCCTCATAGTTCCCCCTTACTTCACCTCCCCAGCTTCTATTCAGCACTAAAGGTCAATGATTTTTTTTTTTTCCTTTTTGTCTTTTTTACTGACCGGTAACGGGATCGCAACCCTCGGTGTCGCGCCCGCACCACGCTCAGCCAGTGAGCGGGAACCGGTCTCCACATGGGATCTGAACCCTCGCCGTGCTCCCAAGCAGCGCACTCCCCAGTGCGCCACCGGGCAGGCCCGAAAGGTCAATGATTTTAAATGTAAGTCACATTGTCAACAATTCATTCAAATACACTACTCAGTGATTTGTCTATTTGGGGCATAATTAATGTATTAGGTGCTAAAGAAATGAACCAGCCAAAGTTAAAGAACACAATTCAGAGCTTCACGAACATCAAAGTAAGTACCGCACCAAACTAAATATTCTCATCACTGCATGCACTTCAGACAGAGAGAGATGACAGAGATCAATGTGTGCCAAGAGAGTGAAAATGGTGAGTTGCTATTGAACAGAACCTTTCTCTAAGAAACTTACTTTCAACAAAATAAAAGCACTAGAATTTCCCAAAGGTCAGCAAGTAATCTAAGCAGAAAGCACAGCCCGCAGCAATGACGCTCTCAGACCGTTGGTCCCCCTGGGAACATATCTAAGGCCTTGACTCCATAATCTTATCCCCAGAGAAGTTGCTCTTCACATCCTTTCTAAAGCAGTCTCCTGAAATGCTAACTACCCAGCCGCACTCCCAATTTCTTACCAAGGATCTGAACAGTTGAAGAGCGTCAACCACTTACACACGGCCCACTTGCGGGGCAAGCCTTGGTGAAACAGGTCAAACTTTAAAATGTTTTCATAAAAAGGAAATATCAGAGAACTTAAGCTAAGAATAAGAAAATATGGGGTGGGGGAAAGGAACAATCGCTTTTGCTACGGGACTTAAGTTTCCTCCGTCACAAATCTGAGATATATTCCCGTCCCTCAAACACTTCAGATTGAGAAATACGCTAAGCAAGACCTTATAGAGGCCCACGGGTGCGAAACGGGAAGTCAATCAGACACATCTGTGAGTAGCAGCGGGGGTAACACATGACTCCAGAAGAGCCTAAAGGGATGATCGTTCGGCAACAATGCCAAGAATCAGCCGGGCGGTTGCCGCGCTGTCCCGCTCGGGGCCCTGACTGCAGGCCTGCGGGCCAAGCTCCGGCCGCGGCGCACGCGACAGGGCGCGGAACACGAGACCGCGCGCCGCGGCCCGGGCACTGCCCGCCCGCTCGCCTGGACTCACCCCGGAGGTCCAGCTCGCGGTCCCGCACGGCGTTGGTGTACTGCGCCGCCTGCTCAATCAGCTCCGCCGTCAGTTTCACCATCCTGCCACCTCCCGCTCCCTCACACCACTGCCCGCCAGCCGCCTCCCGCGAGCGAGAAGTCCCAGCGTGCCCCGCGCCCCGTCGCCAGGCAGCACCAGTGGCAGCCGGCGCGCGCGCGCAGCTCGACAGCTAGGCCGAAGCAATCGAAGAGTCCCGCCCCCAGGCTCGTTCTCGCCTGAAGTCCCGGCGCGCCGTCGGGGACGTCTCCGGTTCTGGGTTCTTTCCTGGGGCGTATGTGGAGCCCGGGGGGGCCCCTGATTCCAGACGTTTGTGTCCGAAAGTTAAGCAAAATGTGGAAACACCAGAGTGGAAATTTTCATAAGTCAATGCACCTTGATGTTGGAGGGAAGCTGAATGTTCGCTCCACCCAGGAGGGGCGGGGCCCCGTGGGATTCGTCGAATGGCCCCGCCCTTGGGATTTGGACCCCAGGCAGCAAAGTGAGGTACAGGGTTGGGTCACCCGCCGCCCCGCACGTCCAACTGGCGCGGTCGGGTTTGCGGTGAGACCTGCGGTCTAGACGTTTAAATATTCATATTGAAGTATGATATACAGAAAAGTGCGCAGACCAGAAGTCTACAGCGTGACAAGTGGCCGCAGAGTGAACGGACACTTGCGTAGCCGCCGCCGAGGTTCAAAAAAAGGAACACTTTTCTGAAAGCCTCTGTCCCCAACGGCAACCGGGAACCCAACACTACAGATTAGTTTTGGTTGCTTTTGATGTAAATAGAATCATGCAGTATGCTTTTTTGCCTGGTTTCTTTGGGTCTATATTTATGTCTGGAATCCATCCAGGTTGCATACAGCGTTGGTTTGTTTGCTTTCGCTGCTGTAGAAAATTCCACTGTATATCTTAAACCATAACTTCTCCATTCTGCTATTGATGGCGTTAGGGTTGTTTCCAGTTTGGGGCTATTCTGAATAATGCTGCTATGAATTTTCTTGTATGTGGATCTGATGCACATGTGCATGAGTTTCTCCCGGAATGGAATTGCCTGGATAAGAGTATGGTATTGTCAATAGGTAATGCCTAACAGTTATGCTAAGAGGCTGAAGTAATATACACTCTAGCTGTTAGGGTTTTTATGTCTTCTAACCTCAGTCTCATTGGTATTGTCAGTCTTTATAATTTTAAAGATTCTGATGCGTGTGTACTGGTATTCACTATGGATTTGATTTGCTTTTCTCTAATGACTAATGAGGTTGAGAACCTTCTCATGTGTATACCCTCCATTCTTTACCTTCCTTTGCGTAGTGTTCATTCAAGTCTCTTGCCCATGGTTTTTTTTTTGTTGTTGTTGTTGTTGTTGTTTGTTTGTTTTGCGATTGGGTTGTCTGCCTTTTTCTTATTGATTTGTGGTATTTCTTTATATATTCTGGATATGAGCACAATCTGTGGGTTGCCTTTTCACTCTTTTTTTTTTTTAAAGATGACCGGTAAGGGGATCTCAACCCTTGGCTTGGTGTTGTCAGCACCACGCTCAGCCAGTGAGCAAACCGGCCATCCCTATATAGGATCCGAACCCGCGGCCTTGGTGTTATCAGCACCACACTCTACCGAGTGAGCCACGGGCCGGCCTGCCTTTTCACTCTTAATAGTGTTTGATGATTAGAAGTTTCTAATTTTTATGTAGTTCAATATCATTTCCTTTAGGGTACATGGGTCGTATATGTACGCATGTCAGTGTGCCTCGTTTAAGAAATCCTCCCTCATCCCCAACATATTTTCCTGTGTTATCTACTAGAGAATTAATGGTTTGACCTTTCACATTTAGCTCTACAATCCACTTGGAGTTGATTCTTTTAGAACTTTTTTATTGAAGTAGGATATACTTACAGAAGAGTGCAAACTGAGCACGAATCATTCAAACAACTGGTATCCACATAAGAACAGGACATTGCCAGAAGCCCCCCCTCTTATCCTCTTCCAGTCAATACCCTTGCCAGAAGGGTAATCACTATCCTGACATCTTGTTTAGATTGGTTTTGCCTAGTTTTGTATTTATGCAAATGATATTGTACCTTATATATCTTTTGCTTAACATTATGTTTATTTTTTTTGTCTCTTTTTTTTTTTTTTTTGTGACCGGTAAGGGGATCGCAACCCTTGGCTTGGTGTTGCCCACACCGCGCTCAGCCAGTGAGTGCACGTCCATCCCTGTATAGGATCTGAACCCACGTTGGAGCGCTGCTGTACTCCCAAGCTCCGCACTCTCCCGAGTGCACCACGGGGCCGGCCCTTAACATTATGTTTATGTGTAGCTGTAGTTCATTTATTCTCATTGTTATACAGTATTTTATCTTGTGAATATTCCAGAATTTATTTATCCATTCTGCTGTTGATGAGCATTTGGGTGATTTTTAATTTGGAGCTATTATAAATATTGTACCTATGAACACTATAATACATATCTTTAAGTGAACACGTGTATATACCTGGGTGCTATGGGTTAAAAGTTCATGTATTAGAATCTTCACCCCCATTGTAACAGTGTTAAGAGGGTGAGAGATCAAATAATGGTATTTGAAAGGTGGGGCCTTTAAGATGTGATTAGATTGTGAAGATCAATCCATTGTGAATGGATTGATCCATTCATGGAATAATGGATGTGGCTCTGATGGTTTTATAAGAAGAGAGAGTGAGAAAGTTAGTTTTCCTTTGGTCTCCCCTTCTGACACCTGCATCACTGTAAAGAGTTCCCACCAAGAACAAGGTCCTCACCAGATGCAGACTTTGGACTTTCCAGCCTTTGAAATTGTAAGAAATAAATTTTTTTCCTTTGTAAATTAGCCAGTTTCAGGTATTCCGTTGTAAGCAACAGAAACAGACTAATATACTGGGGATGGAATTGCTGGGTCATAGGGTTTACTTATGTTCAGCTTAAGTAGATACTACTAGTTTTCCAAAGTGGTTGTACCAATTTAAATTCCTTGCTAACATTTGGTATTGTCTGTCTTTTAAATTGTAGCCATTCTGGTAGGTTGGTAGTGGTATCATTTTGTGGTTTTAATTGTATTTCCCTGATTACTAACACAATTGAGAACTTTTTTTTACATTTTTATTGTTCATTTGGATATCGTCTTTAGTGAAGTGTCTGTTTGGATGTTTTGCCCATTTAATTTTTGTACTGGGAAGTCTTCTTTTTTTTTAGTGATTTGTAGGAGCTCTTTATATGTTTTGAATGTGAGTCCTTATGAGATACGTGTTCAGTGAATATCTTGCCCCTCTCTGTGGCTTGATTTTTCACTGTCACAATGGTGTCTTGTTGAATAGAAGTTCTTCATTTTAATATAGTATGGTTTATGAACTTTTCCCTATTTGGTTAATGTTTTTTGAGTGCTCTTTAATAAATCTTTGCCTATTCTAAAATCATGAATATGTTCTTCTAAAAGCTTGTTTATTTCACCTTTCACATTTGGATCTTCATTCTGTCTGGGATAGATTTTTGTATGTTCTCTAAGGTAGAGATCAAGATATATTTTTCCCCATGGATATTCAGTTGACCCAGCACCATTTATGGAAAAGACCATCCTTTCCCCATTGCTTTGCAGTGTCACTCTTATCATAAATCAAGAGTCCAAATATGTGAGGGCTGCTTCTGGACTAGGGTTTAGTCAGCTATCCTTGCATAATATCATACTGTCTTTATAATATAAGTTTTATGAAAAGACTTGATGTTCACCCCCAAAAAAGACTCCCACTTTTTCTCAGATTATCTTGGTTATTCTTACCCTTTACATTTTAGTATGAATTTTAGATATATCTTATATCTAAAAAGGAACTCATGCTCTAATTTATATTGTATTGGAACTGTAGATGAATTTAGAGGGAATTGATACCTTTATAATATTGAGTATTCCAATCTATGAACATGGTATAACTCTACATTTATTTAGATCTTCTCTAATTTCACTAGTGTGTTATAGTTTTTGTGTGGAAATCTTACACATCTTTTACTGCATTTAGTCTAGGTATTTGATAGTTTTTGATACTATTGCAAATAGTATCTTTTGTTTAAAATTTTCATTTTCTAATTAGTTTCTAATATATTAAAATACAGTTGATTTTTGTATATTGGCATGGTATCCAGCAATCTTGTGAAATTCACTTACTAATTATAATTTTTCTGTAACTGTCTGCTATGGTTTGAATGTTTGTCCCCTCTTAAACTCATGTTGAAACTTAATCCCAATGTAAGTATGAAGAGGTAGGGCCTTTAAGAGGTGATTGGGTCATGAGGGCAGAGCCCTCAATCCATTCATGGGTTAATGGGTTAATGTATTAATGGGTTGTCATGGGAGTATTAATAGGTTGTCACAAGAGTGGGTCTGTTATAGAAGCAAATTTGGCCATCTCTCATGTGCTCCTCACTATGTGCAGCCCTGTGCAGCTTCAGCAAGAAGGCCCCCACCAGATATGGCCCCTTAACCTTGGACTCCCAGCCTCCAGAACTGTAAGAAATAAATTTTTTATCTTTATAAATAATCCACTCTCAGGTATTCAGTTATAACAACAGAAATGGACTAAGACACCATTCTTTTGGATTTTCTGCATACATAATTATGCTGAAAATAATAATTTTATTTTTTCCTTTCCAATTCTCATACTAGTTCTTTGTTTATTTTTGCCCTATTGCACTGGCTGGGATCTTCAACACAATCTTGAACAGTAGTGATAGTGGACGTGTTTAACAGGCATCACTTTATAGCCAAGAAAGAAAAAAAAAAAAACAACCCTAAGCAAGTTATCAAAGTTAATATCACCAGTAATAAAAAACAAATCAAAGTCATGTATCATCTGCTAGGGTGCACTGAGAAGAATACAGAATCACTTCTGTGACATTCTTGTCAAAGATGCATTACGTGAATTGAAACGTGAGGAAATCTTAGGCAAATATACAAACTGAGGGACAGCCTACAAATAACTGTCCTGTGGTCTTTAAAAGATTCAAGGTCATGAGAGTCAAAAGAGACATGACCAAATGCAAAGTGTGATTCTGAACTGGATCCTTTTGCTAAAAGAATTATTGGGACAACTGGAAAAACTTGAATACAGGCAGAGGGTCAGATGGTAGTAACATGTCAATTATTAATTTCCGATTCTGATAGTTGTGTAGAAGAATGTCTTTGTTTATAGGAAATACTCACCAAAGTATTTGGGAAATAATAGGGTATAATATCAGCAACTTATTCTCCATTTGTTCATGAAAAGTTTCTTTGTACTATACTTGCAACTTTTCTATAATTTTGCTTTGTTATTATTTAAAAATTTAAAAATTAAAACAATCCAAACTTCACTTAATTCCAGAGAAGACCACCAGGTGGAGTCCGTGGACCAGAGAGCTCAGCCCTTCTCCTGCTGGGCTTTAAAAAAAAAAGGGGGGGGGGGGTATGTCTTTACTTTAAAAAGGGAAAGTTAAACAAGTTTCCCTTGGTTTAGCACATGAACAGGAACAGAAATCAAATTATAGGCAGTTCTATTCATTTTAGGTATCTCTTTGAAGTTGCAAGCAGAGTTTTCTTTTTTGATTCCATTTAGCCAGGTTTCTCAACCTCAGCACTATTGACACTTTGGGCTGGATAATTCTTTATTGTGGGAGCTGACCTATGCACTGCAGTATGTTTAGCAGCTCCCTGGTCTCTATCCACTAGATGTGAGTATATCCCTCCAGTTGTGCCAACCAAAAATGTCTCCAGACATTGCCAAATCTCCCCTGGAAGACAAAATCACCCTGGTTGAGTACTGCTTTTGATAACAAGTTCTCTGCTCTGGGCACTTTGGTTCCTGTTGGCTCAATAGGGAGGCTAAAAGGTATCTGGTCACCCTTAGTATGGCTGGTCCATAGTGAGAGGTGGGTGTTCAGTGCTGTACAACCTAAAGATGCTGTTCTGTGCACAGACAAGCTACAGAGCCTGGGGTATCAGGAAAGGCCTCAGACAACCAACCTGGAAGGAAAAGTCTGGCATTCATGGAAGGAAAACAACAGTGAAGGCAGGGGAGGGGACCCCCCAGCTCCCAGTTGCCTGGCAACCAGCACTCAGTTGCCTCCCAGCTGACTGGGTGGAACCTTAAGATGCTGGAGAAAGGCCATGGTACATTGCTTTCCATCACCCCTGCTTGTTCTTATTAAAAAGTCCTTCTTTTGTACTTCTCTACCTCCTTCCCTTTCCATCCCCTGATGTAAATCTTCACCCGTCATTCTCAGGGACCCCAGCTTTCCCTGAGCTTTTAGGCCCCCTCTACCCATATCACCAATGATGCAAATGCAGTGGATGGCGGTCTCCCAAAGTTCAAGGGCACTCCACTCCTGGACACATTTATAGTCCTTTTATTTTTTTATAGCTCTGTCCACCTCCCGCTTCCCATATGTCTACTGTAAAAAGTCCAGTTCTCCTCAGCCCTTTGAAGAATTACACGATATAAAGTTAGCAGTGGTCTGGGAGGGATGGGGCTATGTCCATGGGGACCACTGTGAGGTGCCAAAGAATTTGGGGACATGGTCAATGTGATGGTTAATTTTAGGTATCAACTTGATGAGATTAAGGAATGCATAGAAACCTGGTAAAGCAATCATTTTGGGTGTGTCTATAAGGGTGTTTCCAGAAGAGATCTGCATGTGGGCCTGTGGACTAGGTGGGAAAGTCCCACCCTCAATATGGGTGGCACCATCCAATCCACTGGAGGCCAGGAGAGAATAAAAACAGAGGAAAAGGCAAATCTCTTGCTCTATTCTGCTGGAGCTGGAGCACACTCTTCTCTACTGTCCATGGACATCAAGACTCTTAAGAGTCTTGAGTTCAGCTTTTGGGTTCCAGGACTTACACTGGCTGCAATCTCAGGCTTGTAGCCTTAGACTGAGAATCACACCATTGACTTCCCTGGTTCTGAGGCTTCTGGACTTCAGCTGAGCCATGCTACTGGCATCCAGTTTGCAGACAGACTATTGTGGGACTCCTCAGCCTTCACAATCACGTAGGCAATTGCCCTAATTAATCCCCTCTCGTATATTTATATCCAAATCCTATTAGTTCTGTATCTCTGGAGAACCCTAAGACAGTCAGAAAAATGTCACCCCCTGGAAATAAAGCTAGTTTAAAACAAATGCATCATGGCTACATTTAGCCAGCTTCAGAATGCCACCCCACCTGCAGAGTGTCAAACTCCCTCGCTGGGCACAGGGATAGGAATTGTGCCAGTGTGTGGCCCAAGGCAAATCACCTCCCCTCTGTGGGCCTCAGTGTCCTTTTCTGTGAAATGACAGATTTAAAGGAGATGATCCATGATCCTGTCACTTAAAATCCATGAACATAGTCTGCCCTCACTGAGCCCAGACAATCTTATCCCTTGATGAAGTTTGGATGTACTGTCCTTCCAAAACTCATGAGGAAATCCGATCCACAATGTGACAGTGTTGGAAACTGATTGAGTTATCCGGGTGGATCCCTCATGAATGGATTAATGCTCTCCCTGGGGGGGGGGGGGGTTGGGGGGGGTGTGTTTCTTTGTTT
>NW_007726147.1:661568-691957 GCF_000696425.1 Galeopterus variegatus
AGAGCTCGTTGCTTAAAAAGACCCTGGCACCTTCTCTCTCTCTCTCTCTCTCTCTGTCTTGCTTCCTCTCACCATATGATCTGCTTGTACCTGCCGGCTGCCTGCCACTTTCCACCATGAGTAGAAGCAGTCTGAGGCCCACACCAGATGCAGCTGTCCCAGAATCGTAAGCCAAATAAACCTCTTTTCCTTATAAATTACCCAGTCTCAGGTATTTCTGTTATAGCAACACGAAATGGACTAATACAACCTTAAAGTTGCGCCATTTGCGAACAGGCATAATATGTGGTCAGTCCCTTTCAACCAGTAGTGCCTAGTTGTTAGGACTTCATGAACACTTTCTCAACCCCCAACCCCACTTGTCAGTGTCTGGAAAGGCTGGCCTAGCCACTGCAATGAGGGTACATGCTTCCCAGGCTGCCTGGTTGGCTTCTTGTAGTGGGTGTCCTTAGGGACATAAAGGGAATTTATTTCGGATCCAGCTCCAAACATGTTAGACTGTAAGCTCTCAGGGGGCCAAGAGCTTGTGTTGTTATCCATATCCAGTCTCTAGGGGCTAAAATGGTGCCTTGCACCAGGGGTACTTAACAAGTTGCTGGTTTTAATTCAACATCAGTCTCATGGGGAAGGTTGAATGCTTATCAGTATTCTGCCCTGTCCTGGCTATGGTTATCCCAAACACACTCACTCATTCCTTCACTGCCTCACATTGACAGCTCTGGTCAAGTTGTGTTTGTGTGGATGGCTGTTGGTGGTGTGGCTCATCCCACTTTCTGAGAACTGCACATTGCTCCTCTCCTCTGACACAGAGCTCCCTGTGGCCATGTTCTGCTGTACAAACCTGTCTCCATGGCCACAGCTGAAGGCACTGGGTGAGCACCAATGCAAGGCAGTCTAACCAGAATCCTGTCCCTGGGGAAAGCAGGACCCAGAAACAGACCCAGAAAGTTTGTGTAAGGGGTTGGATTTGTACCTGTTTCACTTGGGAGATATTAGTAGTCTTCTTATTTGTCCCATAAACTGGAGAAGCAGGTGATGGAGAGAAGTGTGTGCTGCAAAGAGGGCTCAGGTGACACAATGCTGGTCCCAGGGTTCCCAGGTGACACAATGCTGGTCCCAAGGCCCTGCTGCACCCTTCCCTGAAGTTCTGAATCAACCCTGGATTCCAAAAACAATGCCCCCTCACCTGCTTTTGTTTTTTCCTAAGTCAGTTCTAGTTGGTGCATTTCCTTTATTTGCAATCTAAGGATTCCTAGCAAGTACAATCTTCTGACCTAACAGAAAGGCAATGGCAAAAATCCCAGGTAGCAGAGATAACCCATGGGTGCAAAGATTTCAGTCACTGCAAAAGACAAGCTGTAATCTAATTAAATCACACTTGGAAGCTATAGGTAAAAAGGCTCACAGTCTGGGCTGTGGAGGGCTCCCCCTTGACAGATGGAAGGGGTCCCTATATCTGGGGAGGTCTAGCTCCTCTATCCAACCAGGCTTTTGTGGCCTGAAGAGGGTCTCTTTGCAAAGGACACCCTGGGATTTTCCCCATTACTTCATTACATCAACATTTGCTAAAGCTCAAAGACCTTCCACATAATGACTTCAAACAAATCCCCAAACCAAAAATAAAGCAATGTCCATGTCTCACATCAGTCAGCACCCAGGTTTAATTTTTTTGTGTGCCTTGGAAAGAAATACAACCTCCTTTGCCATGAGATGTTAACTCTTTTATTAATTTATTTAATTGTATTTGCTTTGTTGATTTCTTTTTGGAGTTGTGGATTCAATAAACAACAGCTGGGTTCTGTCCAGCTCACAGGTGACCAGGCCAGTGCTATGTTATAGTCAAAGAGAGGAGCAGGACAACATGGGGAAAGACGAGGTTGAAAAAATTTAAGGCAAATATCACTCCCATATTAAAGGGAATTGATCAAGCAGATCTGTGCATTTCAATGAAAATATATGAAATATTTGTCAAAATAATTAACATTGGTAAAAATTAGAACATGTAGCTTATAAAATGCCTACACAGGTTTGGCAGAAATAAATCCAGCTGTGTCCTGTAGGCTCATAATATACACAGACACAGGAGTCTCCACCTTAAGAACAAGTCTTCCAAAGATCAGAGGCCAAATGAATTTTAAAAGCAATTCCACACAATGGGAACTGAAGGATATCCCATTAACAATTCAAGGGCTGAGTTTACATTTTTTTTAGAAGGAATTGCTTGGTTGTGGGGCACCTTTTGCCTGGCCCTGGGTTGCCTCCTCTGGCCCCTCCTCAGAAGGCTCTGTGTCAGATAGAGGGGGCTGTTTGGCCCACAAGACTCCTAGAGACACAGACAGAACACAGTAACGAGAGCTTGGCTCCCTCAAGGGCGAGCACTGCCTAGGAAGGAAGAATCTTCTAATCGGGTTTGGAATTTGACTTTCTAAGCCACTGCCACAGCTTCAGAGCAGCTGACTATGTAGAGAGAGATACTCCATCCCCAGTGGTCATACATTTTATGCCCCAAACCTATTTTATTTACAGTCTGACCAAACTGTCCCCCAGACTGCTTGGTGGCAGGCGATGAACAGGCAGGCTGCTCGTGCCCTCGTCATGTGTGAGGATGGCCCGGGGTTGTGCTGGCCGGGCCCACTGAGATTTAGCACAGAGCTGCACAAAAGCTCGGGGAGAAGAGTGACGTGTCATGCTGAGTGGCTTTCCTTTCTGCTTTGGTCTTGAAGATTCAGTAAACCTGTAGTCCCAGAAGCTGCTCCGAAGCTGGAGCTGTGGGTTTCCAGAAGTCATTTTGTTCCTGTCTTGAGTTTGCCAGAAGACTGTAGGCAGCAAGCAGAATTTGGGAGGATATCACTGTTTTAGGGACACCTCCTTGAGGATATCACCTGGTTTGGGTGCCCAGAGATGCTGTGGGAAGACCTCGCTCCTGGGGAGATAGGGCTGTCAGACGCAGGCACCGCCCCGCTACAGGCTCTGGCCAACAGTCTGGGGCAGGTGGACGGACTGGCGGGTGGACAGGAGGGGTCCTGCCCTCCGCGGGCAGCTGGGCGCCCTAGCCGGCCAGGAGGCACGTGCGGCAGCAGAACTGGATGAAGAGCTTTCGCTCGCAGAGCCGGTTGGACTTCACCATCTCACAGAACGTCTCATCAGCTGCAGCCCGTGGCAGGAAGGGAAAAGGAGACACTGGTCAGACTTTGGGGCCTGTTAAGTTTGTTTCGGTCATTCCGCCCCTCCTCTTGCCCAAACTGGGCACCATCTTTGGTCCCCTTCTTAGTTTCTATTTTCACAACCTGTCCTTGTCCCCCCAATCCACCTGGAGAACCAGGACTCTCCTGGGGCATGGACGTGGTGTTTCCCTGTGCACAGCTGGGATTCCAGCTGTGGAGCATGGGCTTCTACTCTGGGCTCTGTCTTTCTACTCCTGAGGCTGAGACCCTCCAGACCTCCTGGCTTTGACCCCGTGGATTGGTTTGGCCCCTCCTACAGCGAAGTTGCCATAGCCAGGCTGCCTGGGGCCTATGGCATAAGAGTAGGAACAAAGCACAAGAACAAAGTCATTTTTAAGAGTCACTCAACAAACTGACCAACCATGTCTGGGATGCCTCTGGTCAATGTGTGAGAGTCCTACAGGAGAGGTAGAAGAGGGCAATTGCCTTTCTAATTGGCTAGAGGAGTCCCAGATGGTCACTGGAAATCAGGGGTGCTATGAGCCAAATGTGTACCCCAAAAGTTCATGTATTGGAAACTCAACCCCCATTGGAACAATGTTAAGAGGGCGGGAAACCCAATTATGGTATCTGAAAGGTGGGGCCTTCAAGTGGTGGTTAGATTATGAGGATCGTGCCCTTGTGAATGGATTGATCTATTCATGGAGTAATGGCTTGGTTCTGGTGGCTTTGTAAGGAGTGGGAGTGATAAAGTTAGCTCAGCCCATTTTTCTCACCACATGACACTCTGCATTGCTGCAGAGAGTCACCACCAAGAAAAAGGCTCTCACCAGATGCTCCCCCTGGACAGTGGACTCCCCAACCTCTGAAACTGTAGGAAATAAATTTTGCTTTATAAGTTCCCAGTTTCAGGTATTCTGCTATAAGCAACAGAATGGATAGTGCATGGGGCAAGCTCTCCTGTTGGGGCTGCTGTGCCTGCACTCTGCCCGGTGGCCCCCAGGTGCTCACCGTCGCTGCACGTGTGGTTGGTGATACAGGAGGTCCCCAGCTGCGTGAAGCCTGCCTTACACCTGCTGCAGTTCCTGCTGGAAACTTCGCAGCTCAAGCAGCTCTCGTCGCACCTGTGGGAAGACACCACCAGGTTCTGCTGCATTTTGGGGAAGAGGCCCAGACACTCCGAAGTTCCTTCCTGGAGCTCGCCTACCCTCCCTGCACATACCTTGACCCTCAGCTTTGGTCCTCTGTTGAGAGGCTACACCTGTGTCTCCCACGGTGTCCTGAACCATGAGTCCCTCCTCCCGGGAGGGTGAAGACAGCCGTGGCCAGGCAGGAGCACGCCTGGGAGCAGAGGTCAGGCCCATGTCTCCGAGCCTCCCTCCTGTGATGGCTGTGGGCTTGGGGTTGGGACCAGACCTGATTCTGGAGCTGACCTGAGGGCTGCTGCTTCCGCCCACCCCAGGGCTGAACTTCCTTGCCGGCCTACCCCCAGGGAGAGGGGTACTCTTAAAATTCCTGTCCCTCCCAGTCAGTCCTGGCCCAGAGACAGACCCAGGGCTATTTTTTTTTTTTTTGTCTTTTTGTCTTTTTCCGTGTCCGGCAATGGATCACAACCCTCAGTGTTGCCCCCGTACCGGACCGGGGACCGGCAACAGGATCGCAACCCTCGGTGTTGCTCCTGCGCCTCGCTCAGCCAGTGAGCGGGAACCAGTCTGTATGTGGGATCCGAACCCTCGGGCGGGAGCGCCGCCGCGCTTCCCAAACGGCGCACTATCCAGTGCGCCACCGGGCCGGCCCCCAGGGCTATTTTTGATGCAGAGGAACACCTCAGGGGAGGCTCGGTGTGCTGCAGCCCGTGGACATCCAGCAGTTTTACAGGAACAAAGTCACACTCCTTCATTCACATCATCTGTGGCTGCTTTTGTGCTACAGAGGCGGAGTGGAGTGGCGTGACAGAGACAGTACACTACAGCCTGAAAGCCTCCACCACTTACCATCTGGCCCTTCACAGAGAACCTGCAACTCTGCCCTGGGGCTTGAGTTTGCATGTTTCCCCTGGGGCTGAGCGTGCACCAGGTTATACCTGCTGCTTTTGGCTGCGTTGGCTCAGACTGTGCCTGGGCCTGCCCTGTGGGGCAGTTCTTTGCTTGGGACAGATGCTCCCTGCCCCTTCTGTAAGGACTCTGGTGACCAGATGCCAACAACAAGCCTCCTGGTAGACCTCTTTCCAAAGCAGCCCCCTGGGGGCTGATTCTGCCTCCACGGAGCCCCAGAGCCCCGTGCGCAGCATCTCAGCCAGGGTGGGAGGTGGGTTTTTATTCCTAGTGCACCTGAGGATGCCGAAACTGGAGTTCAGGTCCTTGGTTTATATTTGCAAGTGTGTAAATCCCATAGGCAAACCTGCATCCAGGAGCCAATCCAACTTCCTCCTCCTGCAACAAGAGCTGGTCCCCACCCACACCCCCGCCCAGGCCTTCCCGAGGACAGCAGAGTCACTGTACTTGCTGGAGTCAGTCTGCAGGACCCTGTTCCTTTTGCACTTTTGGGAAGCCCCTGGGGTCTGGCCCTCACCATTCTGCCTCCCCACACCTGCCCCTGCACCCTCTGGTGGCCCAGCCACAGACCCCCTGGGGATCCCCCCCCCCAGCATCTTTTACTGATGCTCACCAGTGAGACGGGAGCTAGGACCAAGCTGAGCCGTTTAAAGGGGCCTGGGGGCTCCTAGGCAGTGGCTGAGGGTTACTTCAACTGTGAACAACGACAGTGACAGTGGCGCAGAGCAGGCTGCAGTGGAGGACCGGCAGGACAGAGCTTACGTTCTTCTCCAAATACAACCTCCCCAAGCTCGGTGGGATTGCACTGTCCCGGTTTTCTGTTGCTGCGTAACAAATGACTACAAAAGCAGCAGCTTCACACGGCACCTGTCCAGAAGCTGCCAGTTCTGTTGCAGAAGTCCAGGCAGCCTCAGCCGGGCTCTCCGCTCAGGGTCTCACAAGGCCCAAGGCAAAGGTGGTGGCTGGCCTGGGCTCTCATCTGGAGGTTCAGGGGAAGAATCCCGCTTCATGCTGCTCTGGGAAAGGGGTGATGCCCCCAACTGCCTGTCGCTCCTGCTTCTTTCTATCAGGGTTACCATGCCTTGGCAGGTGGTCCTCCTGGGCAGGGAGGCTTTCAAGATGTCTCTGGTTCTGCTACCTTTTATGGTATCTACTTCACCCCCCAAACACCATGGCAGCCTTGCTCTGCCAAATTCTGGAAGGGCAGGTGTGCCCATGGTGCTCTCTCTCCCTGCACCACTGCAGGGGCCACTCGCATCGGCCTCCTGCCTTTAGGCTGTTCCAGGCAAGAGTCAGACAGCACATGCCCGGAGCACACAGGCCACCTGCTTCTAGAGCTCCCTTCACGCTTCAGGCTGGGCGCAGAACAAGGCAGAAGGCACGCCCCTGAGAGTCTTTGTCCCACTGAGCGTGGGGGGAGGACTGGGGTGTGAGAAGTCGGTCCAGCCTGCAGGCAAGGACCCCCAGAAGTGCTCTTTCTCTTCCAAGTCCTTCTTGCTCACTCTTGTTATGTTCGCTAAATCTTGGGGGTGTCCAGCACCTCTTCTGAGGTGCTTAACATGGACTGTCCTCAGTCCTCAGGCTTCAGCTTAGATCTGTGGTTGCTAACCCACCAAGCCCGTGTCCTGGCCTGCTTTTCCCACATCCAGCCCCCATCCGGCTGCAACTTCTCTGGGAGCTGCCCCCTCAGCAGGGGAGGGCCACTGCACCAATCAGCATTCTGGGCCCTGGAGGAAGGCTGTGGCTCTCTAAAAGCTGATGCTGCCTGAGTTGGGAGAGACCCTGCAGAACCCAGTAGACAAGCCCATTCTTCCTTTGTGAGGGATCCACACTGATGGGGTCTTCATGGCCAGGAGACTCTAAAAGATGGGAGCTTTGTGAAGCGCTAGCATTTCACCCCCTTGGCAGCTGTACAGGGATCTTCATGGGGTTGTTTCTCCAAGACCTGGTGTGTCAGTCCCAGTACTGGACTCCCCACCAGAGCTAAAAGCTTTCCATCATGTGGAAGCGAGTACCAAGGAAACTCCACCTCTGATGCCCAGGAGGGACTGGCGGGGGCTGCATGACGCCTGCCCCCTGGGGGCTGGGTCACCATAGCCTCTGGATGCCCGCGGGGGTCCTGTTGCCACAGTTGTGGGCATACTCAGCATACTCTGGCATTTGACAAATGAATGTGATTATCACTGTTTAATTCCAAGTTCTCCATGGGCTGCCAGACTTAATTATCCAAGAACCAGCTGGCTGGTTAAAATGAAAGGCCTACTTCAGACAGCTGTGCCCAGGACTCAAGAAGGCTGAGGTTCCTGTTTCAAACCAACTTGGTGGAGGGGGCTGACCCTTGCACAGATAAGTGACCCCTTAGGGACCCCTCTTTTGTGGGCCACACAAGTGTAAGGACTTGCTGGTCTCTCGTTGGCTTACTGTTGGTGTTTTTGTTGTTTGTTTAAGGGAATGGTTACAGCCCCCAGCAATTCTCACACCTGGCCTGGGAGGCACACCCCCACAGGAAGTCTGTGGACCCACCGGTACTAGCAGGTTCCCTCCCAGTCTTCCTGCTGTGCTCTCACATGAGCCTGTCAGGGCTCCCTGTTTTGAGTCACCTCTACCATCCTATTATCTTGGTCACCTTCAAACGTCTCGTCGTAGCTCCCTTCTGAACACAACAGGCTGCCCTGTTCCCAGCCTCTGAGTTTATGGTGTCCTGACACAGGGCAACACTTGGCAAGAAAAGGGGAGACCAAAGCAAGTGGCTCTCCCTTAGTGGCCCATGTCCAGCAGCACAAGGGACCACTACACGGTCTAGAGCCACCACACAAGAAAGGTGGACACACAGGAGTAGATGGGAAAGGAGACTGAGAGGGTTATAATACCTGTGTGCTAACTGCATGGGAAATGGCTTTAGTATAAGGAGATTGTCAGGATCTTTTTATTTTCTCTGACATATCTAATCAAATTTTAAAAACCCCAAACACGGTTTCCTTGATTGCCAACAGCATGAGGCATCCTGAGCCATGGCATGGGTAGGACCATGCTGTGGAGTCTGCTGTTAGGTGTGAGTGCCCCGTCATTCTGCTTCCTGCCCTACCCCAGCCGCTATGCAGTGCCTACACAGTAGGTGCGCCACAAATACACACAGATGAACAGAGGTGTGATGGCTACGGACTAGCTCTGCAGATGAGGACCCGGTGTGGGACCCCCCACCCCAGCCCCAGAGAGGGGGCCTTCGCTGGACACAGTCAACCACCATTCCCCAGCAGTCTGGGGCTGAGCCAGGAAGACTGTACCTTCGACACACTTTGTGGGGCAAGCCGGGCATCTCCTCTGGGAAGAACCCCTCACCACAGGCCGGCACACATTTCCAGTCTTGGAAGTGGAAGTTTTTGGCACAGTGAATACATTCTTCTCTGCTAGGCCCTGAGTGGTACAGGAAAAGAAACAGACGTCAGGGACTGCCCATGATGACCAGGTCCCAGGCCTGCTGCAGTACCCTGGAACTGTGTCCCCAGCCACCACTACAACAGCTGGCATTGCCCAGGTGCCCAGCATGGGCTAGGCCATCCTCACCCACTCTCAGGAGGCAAGCATCACCAGTCCCATTTCACAGATGAGAACATCAGAGGCACAAGCTGATCTCAGTGGGGGCACACCTCCCCACTGCCTATGTCCCAGGAATTAGCCCTGATTCCAAATGCTTCCTTTCCCAACAGGCCTAGGCCTACTCCTGCCAGGGCCAGTGCAGCAGCCGCTCACCAGCCACGTGTGGCTTTGAGCCCTTGAAATGTGCTGGGCCAAACTGAGATGGGCTGCAAGCACGAATTACACACACCTGGATTCCAGGGTCTTCGTGCACACAAAGAATGTAAAATAGCTCATTTATTTGTTGTTTTAAACTGCCACGTGTTGAAATGACAGTCTTTTAGTATACTGGGTTAAATAAGATGTGTTACTAAAATTACTTTCACCTGCTTCTTTTTGCTTTTTAAGTTATGGTTCCAGGGCAACTTAACACCACATCTGTGGCTCTGTCATATGTCTGTGGGACGGAACACTGTGCCTGATGACATGAGGAAAATGGAAGAGACTTTCAGGAATGGTGTTGACAGGTGTTTAGTATGGACACCTGATGCATCGTCAACAACAGAGAAAGAAAGATTGAGTGCTTATGGCGGGGCGGGGAGGGAGACAGAAGCTCAGCACAAAGCCTGAAGATTTCGGAGGAAAACCTTCAGTGTGGCTTGGACTCAGAGGAGGACTTGTCGGCCTGGCTCAGACTTTGAACTAGAGTGAAGAAACCAAGTTGTCGATCCATCTGGCCCTCCTTCCCTTCATTCATTCAAATAACAAGTAGGCGCTGAGTGCCTGCTCAGTGCCAAATGTCCCCAAGAAGCCCTTGATGGGACATCAGAGAGGCAGCAAGGTGGCTGCTGGCTGACAGCCTGGAAGGGTGATTGTGGGGATGAAGTCATCTCAGATGCTCTGTGATAGTCACAGTCTCTGAGTAAACTTTTGTCCCTCCCTTTAACTTGATTGTGGTCTCAGATTGAGGCCTGACAGCTAATGCAGTGAGATCTCCTCTTCCTAGAGTAACTCTGGACTAAGATAGGCCTCTCTGCTGTATCCAGGGAAGATCCCTTTGCAGAGGTTCCAGAACCCTGGAGGGCCCTGGGCACAAGGATCAGGCTCTGGGGCTGGCTCCATATCTCAGAACCACAGCGGGGAGGGAATTCTGAGCTCATCTAAGGCTGAGCTCCTCCTTTGATAGGAAAAGTGAAGACCAGAAGGCCACAGGATTTTGAGTGGGAGGAAGAGGCGGGGCCCTTTGGGGTGATGGGGCCTCTGTAACAGACCAGTCTTCATATGGGGAGCCCCCTCTTTTCCTGTGATGGGGTTGAAGAGCTGCTCCCCACACACGAGAGATTCTGTCTGCTTTATGAAGTTCTAGTTCTGTGCCATTCTGGTTGCTCTCACACTTTGGCTGATCCTGCCCCTCCCCATTATTTATCTCCAGAGAGCGTCTGCAGGTCAGCTGCAGTGGGTCAATCGTACAAGGTGTGGCAAGTGTACATGGTGGGGCCATCACTCCATGTCAGGCCTCACCTGCTGAGCCCTGTCACTTTACCACCTGAGGAGCTTCTGTGGTGGGGAAAAAACTCTCATTCTTTTTTTTCTTTCTGGCAGCTGGCTGGTACAGGGATCGAACCGTGTTATCAGCAGCACCATGCTCTAACCAACTGAGCTAACCAGACAGCCGCTCATTCTTGTTTATAACTCGTTTAATGCTCAATTTATTAAACTTAAAAGTTGATCAGATACATTCAGTTTGGGAAGATGAAAAAGTTCTGGAGCTGGACAGTGGTGACAGTTGCACAGCAACTGAATGCACTTTATGCCCTGACCTGTGCACTTAAAAATGGTCATGATGGAGAATCTATGTCATGTGTATTTTACCACAATAAAAATAGCTGATCAAATACACATTTACTAAGCAAACTATTTTCACAACTAGTAAAAATTATAAATTTTATAAGTCATTCAAAGTCTCTTAAGGATTCCACTGTCACAAATCCTTATACAATTTGAATACTTTAAAAGCACCCACAATCATAACAATAATAGCAAGATGGGTTATGCTTATGGAGGACCTGCTACATCATTTGTGCGCCCTGTACAAGGTGACAATGTGGAGTCCGTGTTCAAAAAGTAGGAAAAGTGTGCCATTAAAGGCACTGAGGTAGAAAATGTTTTCCTTTCTTCTGCAGTCTCTCTCTCTCTCTCTGTCACGGTATTATTTGCCATTTCATGTCATGCTCTCTTGGGCACAGGCACAGGATGCTCATGGGCTAGGGCCAACCCTCACAGGTACCATGTGCATGTGCCCTGAGTTGCCAGCTGCTGACTGACATGCCATGCCCATGGTGGGTAAGTAGAGCTGGGTGCCTCCTGTCCGACGGATCCACTGCCTCAACCCATGGCAGACAGGTGATCCCCAAGGGAGCACAGCCACCTTGCCAGAAGACCCTGGATACCTGGACTCAAGACGGATGAGAAGCTCAACCCCACCAAGCCACCACCAAATGCACTGGGGCACTGTGGGCGAGGTGGGGACAGGTGCCACCAGGACCTGCCCCAAGATGCCATCACGCACATATTCCTGACCCTCCCCATGATTGTGCCCAGGCCCTTGTGCGGGTGGTGGACAGCAGTGGTTGCTGAGTGGGAAAAGGGAGGGGAAGGCCAGGCAGGCCTGGGTCTCCAGGGTGCAGGGAGCCGGCAGCTGAGAATGGCTGCTTCCAAGGAGACCTGTATCTGACGTGAAGCAAGAAGCCTCCAGGTGAATCAGAGTGGGGAAGTGAGATCTCTCCCCAGCGGCCACCTGGGGCTGATGTATATGCTCTCAGGAGCTTGGAAAGAACCCAGCCGGAGTGTGTGGGGAGGAGTGGAGACCGTTCCCCAAACCCCAGAGCTTTAGACCTGCACACTGCTAAATTAAACAACTGACGTGATAGAGAAGTCACTGGATTGAGATGAGAAAACCTACAAGTGAGTATAAAACTGTTTGTCATCAGGCCATCTGGGGTCTCAGAAAAAGAAAAGTAAACTGAATTAGTGAAATCAAAAGAGTTTCAAAGCTGCATGCCTGAATGTTATGGGTTCAAGTGACTGACATTTAAATAAGCCACATCAGCAATACTTTCTAACCTGGGCTAAACAAGAAATCAAAGAAAGAATAAACATGAAAGCAAGGAAGCAACAGGGCAAACTCCTAGGAAAACCTCCAGAGTTGCCAGCAGGGGAAGCCTTCCAAATGCCGAGCCCCGGCTTCTTATGGGGTTGTCCCAGGAGGGTATGGAGGAGGGCATATACTCCCACAGGTGGCCTAGGGCAGCTCCAGCTACCACTTGAGGATGCTGGCCTTGGCCACAGCCTTGGTTTCTCTGGCTTGTCCACTCCTGGACAGCACAAGTGATAGCTACATGGGGTTCACACGGTCACACAAGGAGGGCTGGGCCCATCCTCAGGCATTTCTGATGACCAACTGGTATCATGGCATCTATGATTCAGCAGAGACCTCATTCTCAAATTGTTACTGCAGCAAAAACTCAATCTAATGTGAGTGTCATAGAGGGGACCAAAATGCTGGGGGCAGGAAGGAGGGTTAAGAGGAGAAAACTTAACCCAAAATGTATCTGAGCCCACCAACTTGTGGGGCACTTCACCTTGCTTGTGCAAATGACTGCAAAATGAAACCCAGTAAAACAAATGAATCCCCACTGTGCCTGGGAGACATCTGTGCTATAATCTTTGCAGGGAGTTATAATACATGTAAAATTGTTTATAGAAGTATTTTCCTCTTTGAATAAGATGTTCAAAATAAGGGAAGACAGGTACAAAGAACTGAGGCTGTGCTTTAAAACGTCCCCATCCCCCTGAGGGCCCATCCCCGCCTCTCTTGGAGTCCTCTGGATCCTTATGGTCCAGTGTTACCACCAGCACTATCCCACAGCAAGAGCTGAGCTCCAGGGCAGGACAGCTCCTGGGCAGCTAAGCAGTCCTCACCCCTCTCATGGCCTAAAAGCTGCCTCTGCCTGGCTGGGTTTCTAATGCTGGGAAACCCAGGCTGTTGGTTCAAAGTGGGCCTTTGCATTGCTTTTTCTTTCATATTTTAAAAATTGTAGTAAAATGTACATAACATAAAATTTACCATTTTAACTTTTTTTTGGCAGTTGGCTGGTACACAGATCTGAACTCTTGACCTTGGTGTTACAATACCACGCTCAAGCAACTGATTAACCATATTTAAGTTCAGTGGCATTAAGTATGTTCATGCTGTTGTGCAATCATCACAACCAACCATCTACAGAACTTTTTTTTTTTACCTTTTTGTCTTTTTTCGTGGCCGGCAACGGATCACAACCCTCAGTGTCGCGCCCGTACCGGACCGGGACCAGCAACGGAATCGCAACCCTCGGCGTTGCCCCCGCGCCTCGCTCAGCCAGTGAGCGGGAACCGGTCTGTATGTGGGATCCGAACCCTTGGCAGGAGCACCACTGCGCTTCCCAAGCGGCGCACTATAGCAGTGCGCCACCAGGCCGGCCCTACAGAACTTTTTTCATCTTCCCAAACTGAAACTCTAGATCCATTGAACAATAATTCCCATTCCCCCTCCCCTAACCTCTGGTAAGGCCTTTGTGTTTTGCTTTGTTTTGTTTTGCCTTTGTGTTTTGATGCTGTAATAAATGCAGAAGCCCATAAGTCCGAGGGCTTCCTGGGTTTCAAGAGAGCTAGCCTATCCACCTGGGTAACCCTGGCCCACCTGCAGGCATGACAAAACAAAGGCCTGGGCAGGCCATTTGCTCACCCATGCAGGTCTGGCAGGTGTGATGGCATTCCCCACACTGGATCAGCTCTGGGTCGAAGTAGGTGCCTGGTTCACAGTCAGGAATGCAGCTGCCCCTTGCAAGGCTGTAGAAAAGGAAAAGAGGCAGGTTTCCTCATCTGCTGCAAAATTCTAATTAAACTATGATTTGCCCTCAAACACCTTTCCTGAGAGGAAATGAAAACTTGAAGCACATCTCTGTGTGTCACTTAAGGTTCCCAGCTGACAAAAGCTGGAAAAGCTGTCCTGAGCCAGCTGGAGGCCTGGCTGGAAGGGATGCCCTGGGCCTGGAAAGCAGAGCCTCCATCATCAGGCAGCAGGCGTAAGACTCTTTCCCAAAGCCCGTGGCCTTGGTCCCAGTCCCAGAGGCCAATGCCTCAAACTCTCTCCAGCTCTGTAATGGCTTCTTTTCACTGCCATTTCTCAATTTGAATGCAAAGCCCAAGAGGAGACCTGGAACGTGTGGGTTGCTGCTTGGATCACTGCTGGTGGCAGGCTGGTTCAGCTTCAAGGTCCAAGTCCCCCTCCAAGTGTCAGAATTTATGATGTGTGAGGGGGCGCCAGCTACAAGATTGACCCTGAACTCTCATCTGCACACTCCTCTCCCTTGCTTGAAACCTGCTGCGGCTTCCCAGTAAACTCGAAATAAAATCCACTCCTGGGACCTGGCAGGCCTGTCTGATGTGGCTCCTGCCTTCCTTTTTCATGCCATCGGTGCCTGCCCTCACCTTGCTCCAGCCAGGCAGAGTGCTGAGCGGGGACACGAACTCTGAGCTGGACGACCCATGCGCAGGGGATAGGCTTCTGTCACTTCCCAGCTGTGCGACCCCAGGCAAGCCAGCCAACCTCTCTCCACCTCCCTTTCTTCTCCTGTTAATTGTTTCCTACATCATAAGATTGCTTGGAAGACTCAGTGAGCAAACACACTTAAACCATTTGTGTCTGGCTTGGAGCAGTTTAAATGTCACCTACTATTCTTTAGTTCCTGAGATACTGTGTTTGATGCCCACATTTTAAATGGGTTTGCCACTAAACATATTGAATAAGTGCTCTGGGGTGCATCTGTCAGATCCAAAAAATCCTGCTGTGATATTGTGACTTATAATAAGAAATATATATTTGGTATTTGTCTTGGCACACAGCTCCTAAAACCCTGGGAGTCACCAAAGTGAAAAGTGTCTCTCTGTATGCTAATGAGATGACTGGTGTCTGGGGATTCCTGAATAGCCTCAGGATGGGGGCAGGTTGCCAGGGGAACAAACCATGTGATTAGAGGGTTGGAACTTTCGGCCCCACCACCCTACCTCAGAGGCCTCCAGGGAGGGGAGAGGGGCTGAAGGTCGGTCACCAGTGGCCAATGATGTAATCAGTCATGCCTAAGTAATGATGTCTCCACAAACACCCTAAAGGACTGGGTTTGGAGTGCTTCCAGGTTTGTGAACAAGAACACCTCCATGTGCTGGGAGGGTGGGTCACTCCAACTCCACAGGGACAGAAGCTCTTGCACCCTCAACCCTTCCGAACCTCGCCCTACGCATGTCTTCATCTGGCTGTTCTTCTGCATCCTCTGTAACATCCTTTATAATAACTGGGTAAATGTAAGTCAAGTGTTTCCCTGAGCTCTGTAAGCCTCTCTCCCAAATTAATCTAAACCTGGTGGGAACTCTGATTTACAGGTGGTTAGTCAAAAGTACAGGTGACAACCTGGGCCTTGTGACTGGCATCTGAAGTGGGGACAGTCTTGGGGGACTGAGCCCTTAACCTGTGGAATCTGATGCTATCTAGGTAGTGTCAGAATTTAGTTAAATAGAGGATACCCAGTTGGTGTCCACTGGACAAGTGCTTGGTGTGTGGGGAAAATCCCACACACGTCTTGGTGACCAGAGGTGAAGCATGTTGAGTGTATGAGTAGAGAAAACACTTTGGTTTTTCCCATCCCTTACACCTGCATTTAGTGGGGAGACAGCTATAGGTCTGCAAGCCCCTCTGCGCTAATGGTGGATGACCACCCAGGGCTCTCATGGTGCCAGAGCTTCTGCAAACGGCAGTTAAATCACATCTTTGATAACTGACATTCCCTGTGAAACCTTTCTGCATTTATCCCCCTAAAAAGATGGATGGCCCGGAGGCTCAGCCGCTCTCACTGCTTCAATGGGACAGCGATAATTTGAAGTCACAGCTTAGGAGGATACTAGGTGATAAAAGGAAGCTTTCTGTGGACTGCGGTTGCCCATGTTTTCAGAGTCCACAGGCCCTTCTGAAAGCTCACCGTTGCTGGAAGCACTGCTTCTGTGTCTGTGGCTCCTGCCACAACACTGTTCCTGAACTGAGTATCTGACTTCCCCTGTCCCACAGGATGCAGAAATTAGTTCCCTGTGACTCCCCTGACACTTCTCCACAGGAAGACAGTTTCCAGGGAGTTGGAAGCAGGAGGCCTACCCTCCCTGACACCTTCAGTTACCAGCCTGGGGTTGAGGATCCACTCCTGGTCTGCCTGGATGGCAGAGTCTGGGAGGTCAAGGCTGGTCTCTCCCAGGCCCGGGCGGGGACCTCAAGCTGAGTGTCTTCTTCCTCTTCTGGCTCTTTTCCCTTTGAGCGATCTCCTTCCTGCACCAGTTCACCCTTTTACTCCTAATCCTGCCTTGTCCAGCCAACAGGTTAAAATGACAGCAGGTGTGACGTGTGACTCTGGAGGTCCTGCCTCTCCTTCCCTGCCCAGACTCTCAGGTGCTTGGTGCTCCCCAGTACCCTGATCTGGAAGAAAGAAGCCGGCTGAAGGAGACCTCACGACACAGTGCCTCCTCGGGAAATTGTTGATTTTCCCTGTTTGTAAAATGTAAATAATAATAATATCTACATTCATAAGTTGCTGCCAAGATTAAATGAGGCGATATTGGTGGGAGCATAAGGAATAAGAGCAGATGCTCAGTAAGTTTTCTTCCTTCACTCCTTACTCAAAAAAAAAAAAAAAAAAAAAAAAAAAATGGATCTCTATGGTGAATTCTAGTCCCAGCAGCATTTGGAAGGAAGCTGGGTTGTGGCCTTCTAGAGCCTCCCTATGCAAAGGCAGCTCACCACCTGGACCGGCAGCAACCTCAGTACCTGGGAGCCTCTTGGAAATTCACAGTCTCAGGCTTCACCCAGACCTGCTGCTTCACAATCTGCACTTGAACACGAGCCCTGGGGTTTCCTGTGCACATCACAGTGACTGACCCCTTGTCTTCCTTCCTTACAGTGCAGACATGTTACTAGTCCTTGTTCAAGAGTGTCCACGGTGTAATTTTGAATAGAATGCTTCAAAAGCTTCTAGATAGAAACTTGGAGGAACAAATAATGTATATATGATTGCATTAAATATAATTTGGTTGCATTAAGTAGACTAAACAAACATTTCAAAATATTCTAATAAAAATCATTAACCCAGCGAAACATTTTTAAAGGAAATGTGTGTGCAGCTTCAAAGGGCTAAACTTGGTGGAACAAGGAGAACTAAGAATCTAAAGAGCATCCTCAGGGAGCAAAGTGTGCCCTCCCTCCCCCACCATGAAGATGACAGAAGCCGGAGGAAAAAAGAGTGAGAAGACAGAGTGATGGAGAGGAGGGAGGGTGGGCAAGCCCTGCTTTAGGTAACACGATCAACTGTTATGTAAAACGTAGAGACCATTTGCTAACTTTCCATCTTAAACAACCATTGCTAAGTAGACACATGGTTTTAAAAGATTTAGAATCTTTACCCTAAAAGGCTCAGGGGCCTCTGAAATTTTAGCTTTTAGGAAAAGATGCAAAATCTTGGTAAATCAATGACAGAAACTAAAAACAGCATCAACACCTTGCCATTCTCCAGGTTTTGAGGCGGGTTTTACCTGAATCCTTCTTTACAGACTGTACATTTCTCGGGTTCATCCAGGCACTTTTTACAGCTCGGGTGGCATTTAAGGCAATTTTTCTGACCTGGAGAAAGATAGAAAGATGAGGGACAGAGGAGGGGCAGCAACGATGGATCAGATCTGGGCAAACAAAACTCCAACATTCAAAAGTGAGGTTGGTGGGACAGCTCTTCCCCGGGCATGCGTCTATGGATGGATCATGTAGTAATAAAACAGCTAGAGGTCACATGGCAAGACCCTATGCCTCAGCATCAGATCACAGGTCTCTCACCTCCCTTTCCTGGAGTAAATGAAAATCCTCAAACAACCATGAGGCTTCAGAGGTGGTCCGTTTCCAGAGAAGACATGCCCTGGTTCTGCTGATTTCAACAGGGACTGAAGCCAATTCCTGGCTGGCTGAGTATGGTTTAACCAGGTGCAAATCTTTATAAGCATGACTGTGGGTGGGGGGAGGAGCCTGAGGATGCCGCTGACACCCCCTCACCCAGTGCTTTCACAGGGATCTTTATTGAAGACTTGGCAGCAATGAACTGTGAGACAGGAACCTAAGATGAGCCTTTGTCCCTCCTGGGGAAATTCTGAGTCGTGCCAACAACCACCTGCATGTTGTTATCTAGCTCACTCAATGTTGGCGCCTCTTCAAACACCACCATGTGCCATCACTAAGTGATTAAGCTCTGGGTACTTGCCACACCTCTGTGCATCCTTGGCAAGGCCCGCAGGTGGCATCACATGCACGCAGCAGGTACTCAGCCTTGGGAAGGGGATGGGGATGAAGGATCCTCCACCCTGGAAACAGGTCTGGTTGGCAGCCCCGGGCAGGCATTTGTAAAGGCTGTGAAATGTGTCCTGCATGACTTTTTGCTTCCCCTCCAAGGAGAGTCTGGTTGTTTGATGGCTGCTTTATTTGTCGTTAGAGGTTCCCTGGCTCCTTCTCCACAGGAGTAACAGCAGTGCTGTGACATGCAAACCCGAACGTCAAACGGTAGCTGCTTTAACTTGTTTGAGAACTCTCTTCCAGGGCAAGGTAAATTGCTGAAACACTGGCAGGCCAGGACCGCCCAGAGCCCCTGCCCTTCCTGGGACAGGTGGGGCAGCAGGCACTGGCTTTGCTCCTCTGAGTTCGGGTCCCACCTCTGCCGTGACTTGCTGTCAGCCTTTACCCTCATGCAGCTTCAATTCCCCTGGTGTAAGAAGAGGACAATATTGCCTGCCTCTTAGGGGTGAGGTGACGTCCTATAAAGTGCCCCACAAAGACTGACTTGTCCCTTCTGAGCCCAATTGACATCAGTTAGCAGGCTCCTCTTCATTTTTGGAGGACTGCAAACCTTCTGCCGACACCTAAATCCCAATTTCAGCTCAGCAGCCCTTCCTGGGAGGGGCTTTCCCCCAGTTTTGACCTCCAATCCCTAAAACTCCTGCTGACTCCCTGACACTACCTTCCCCACCCCCATCCCCCACCGCAACATGCATGTCCTGTGTTACACAGAAGCCGACGGCACAGTCTTTCCTGGAGGAGAAATTACAGGACAGACAGCAGGGCATCCTCTTCTGGTATCTGAATCAGACTGAGCCCCAGAACAACCGACCCAGGCCACCTCTCTGCCCAACCTCAACAGTGGACATTGACTTGCAGACATGTGAAACTCCCCAGACTGCAGGGATTCATTTCAGCATCACTTTGAATGCTCCTGGCCAGGTCTGAGGGTGGACTCTGTTAACTAACAGGTCTGAATGCAGGTCTGAGAGCTTTGATTCCACCATCTCTCCCTCCTGCTCTGTTAAAGGTCCTTCTCGGAACAACACAGTAAACAGGAAGCAGAGAACTGGGGAAACTCCCCCAGTTGAGGGGACACCAGCCCAGAGGGGGGGCGCTGGCTCATGCCCATGGACATGCCACTTACTCTCATCAGCGTAAAATCCGGCAGGACAGAGGGTCACACAGGTGTTCATCTCCTGGTGGTGATAGAACCCGCGGCGGCAGGACAGGCACTGCATGGGGCTCCTGCCTGAGCAGGTCTCACAGCCCCTATGGCACCGGCGACAGCGTCTTGCTGCTGTGTCCCCAAAGTAGCCCAAGGGGCACATGCTCACACACTTCCTGTGGGAGCAGGAGCAGGTGAGGGCCTTTCCAACTCAGCACCAGCCCCATGCCCACCCCCCATCAGGCTAGCAGAGCTGCTGGCCTGAAAGGATTCGAGACCTCAGCTGCCCCTCCTGAGTCAGCAAAACACTGAGGAAATAAAGACCCCAGGGTGAATGTTCAGCCATTAGCGCCCCTTGTCTTGTGAGTGCAGTTGGGAGGCTCCTAAATACACAGATGGAGGCTTAAGGACTTGGACTGGACCCTGTGAGTCCTTGCCTTTCAAAGAGGGCCCCACTAGGAAGTTCTGAGGCTGTCTGGTTCCCTGTGGGGACCATGATGTTGGTATTTGACTTTGGAGCATCTGGCTCTGGCAAAACCCTACCCTGGGTGCCTATAGAATCGAGTCTCACAGGGAGTGAGAAGAGCCAGCCGGACAAGTGCCTTTGCACAGTGGCAGGCTGGGTGCAGCTATCAGGGAACCTGGGGACACTATGCATGGCTGTACCCCTGCCCACCACGCACAGCCACACCACTGCTTGGGCCCTCAGGTGGGCACTGCAACTTGTGGGTACATCTGTCACTAGGCCTTTAGGAAGCTCAGCAGTGTCTTGTCACTTTGGCCTCCAAGGCCTGGCACGTGCAGCACACAGTAGGTGCTCAGGAAAGTTTGTGAAATGAAAAACAGAGCATCTGCAAGACTGGCAGGGAAGAGAATTCTAGAAAGCAGTGGTGCTGGGAGCTGCAGGAGCTCAGGGACAGAGCTCAGGACCTGACTGCGAGGATATGCAGAAGCACACACCTGTCACTAAGGGCCAGTCTGGGCCTGGGCCATTGGCTACATGCCTGGGCTCCAGCTCAGAGCTCCCAAAGACCTCCCTCGGGGCTAAGCCAGTTCCACAGACTCTCAGCAGAGCTGCCAAGAGAGAAAACCCCACACCCAGCACAGTCAGGCAGCACCGAGAAATAACCAGCAATGGGCTCCAGTTCATTCCGAGAGCCACGTCACTGCAGCCGACCCGGTGGGGCCAACAGTGCACAGCCCTGCTGTGGGCAGCCTTGGCTTGCTGGATATAATCCATTTCTGTTTAACAAAATGGATAGAAAAAGGTTCCTAACACAGACACCAAAGGGCCACAGCTTCTGATTTCTCTGTAATCGACATGCATCAGTTGTGACAGATCGAAAAGTTACTAAAAATTTAAAAAATGCAAAGCAGTCAACCACATGTGATTTCCTTTCTGGGGAGTCACATTAATTCCTAATTAGGGCATCAGGGTGTGAAGGGGCTAAGAATACAACTCGAAACGGGCCCCCTTAGCTGTGCACCGTGGGGCTCTGCACCAGCACACGCCATGGGAAGCCGTAGTCCATTACCTGCTGGTCTTGACGTTCCCCAGGCTGAAGTGGACGCAGTTCAAGCATTGGTTCGCATTGGGGCCATCACAGCCTTTGTCACCACACTCCGGATGGCACACACCTTAAAGAAACAAGCATTGCCTTTCATCCAGAGAGATGTTTTCTCAATCAAATCCAATCCCATGGATCCCTGTGTTGGGACATTGCAGCCTGGTGGGGTCAGGAGAAGCTTCCCTAGAGAGCAGCAGGCCCTGCTGGGGCTGGATGGCGCAACTATGAGGCAGAGCAGCCAGCCCCATGGAAATCCGGTCACAGCTGGGAGCTGGGCCTCGCTCTGGGCTCCAGGGTCATGAGAACAAGGATGACAACCAGTGGTGGATGGGGACTAAGGTCAGTGAAGAGAGGGGACTGTGAGGGATCCTGGAGGAGTGGTGATGGGGCTGGGGGAGTCAGGGAATGGCTCACTTGCATCAGAGCACTACGCTGGGACCAGCCAGCTCCCTGACTGCCACGGCAAAGGACAAAGCAGTGCGACACAGGGCTGAGATGTCAGGGAAGCCACTGCCAAGCAGCGACGACCCAACACAAATTAGGCAGGGAGGGGAGAGAATTCCCTGTATGCCGTGGGAATGAGGGTGGATTTCCGTGTGCTCAGGACCACCTAGACGTGGCTGTCTCTGGTCAGGTCTGGGGTGGGACAGAGACAGAGCCTGACAGTGTCATGCTGGGGTGGGGGTGGGCTGGCCTCACACCTGGGTGGGAGGTGCTGCAGTCCTGGGCTCAGCCCCTTTCAGCACACCTTCCTTTTGGCTTTCCTTGATTCAGCCCTTAGTGGTAGGCTTCCAGTGCCTTCCCTCAAGTCCCCTGGGATCCCGATTCTAACTCTGGGGGCCGGCATGCTGCAGTGAAAGTGACATGCGGAACTGCAGGGCAGCTCAGTGGGCTGGGCAGGCCTCATCCCTAGGTCCTTGCGGGTGTGCCACAGGGGTGAGCCCGGTTTAGCCGTCTGTGCCTCAGGTGGGCATGGGGCATGTCTGCCATGTCCTCAGCAACCTTGTGTGTGGAAGTGACACAGCATGCCGAAGCCAGCACCTCGGTAGCTGTATCCCCCCACCTGTCCCTCCTACACTGGGAAATGGCCTAGGAAACCCCCTGGGGAGTTCTGAGGAGACACTGGGAGGGGCTATGTGGGCCACTGTGAAGATTTTTGCGTCTTTGGAAGAAGAAAAACCTTCTATAAGCTTTGAGTTGCTGCAGGGGGTGGCAAGTGAGTTCAGAAGCAAAGAGGAGTTCAAGTGCTGGCCGCCCGCATCTCGTGGGAACGTGGGGGAACGACAGTCCCCATTCTCCGCAGCCCACAGCAGTCTTTGCTCAGCCCTCTTCATTCATCCTTCAGGAGCCTGCAGACCCTGCCAGTGTCCAACCGGCTGTCCTGCCTCCCTCCCAGAAGGTTCGCCATTGTTGGTATTCCCCAGGCTTTCACGAAGGGTCGTTGCCCACCTCCATTCCGCTGCGACCCCTCTCTGAGCTGTGCTCATCCCAAGCACACTCTGGACCACATCTCCCAGTTGGTGCTGGCGACCTGTATGCTCCACCCAGCCCGCCATTTCCAGAGCGCATC
The DNA here is from genome assembly GCF_000696425.1 of Galeopterus variegatus. Taxonomy (NCBI): domain Eukaryota; kingdom Metazoa; phylum Chordata; class Mammalia; order Dermoptera; family Cynocephalidae; genus Galeopterus; species Galeopterus variegatus. The sequence continues at coordinate 684,114 of NW_007726147.1, forward strand.
ACTGAGCCAACAGCCTGCCCCTGCTTCAGGCGGTTTTACTGTTTTGGAGTCAATTCTCATCTGATTGGATTCTTGTCTACCTCATCCCCAGCCATCTGTCGGGTCGCCTGAGAAACCCTTGCTGCATTGTGCCATTGTTAATTACCCACTGAGCCAAAAACACATGGGCTTGGCCATGGGGCTGCCCCCTTGCCTTCCCACCAGCACACCAGGCCCTGGGTGTCCACTGAGACGGTGACTTCCCTCCCACCCTCTCCTGCAGCGCCTTCTCCCTAAAGCCAAGGAAGGCAGCAGGTCTACCTTGCTCGATAAAGTAAACCACTTCCTCAATCTTAAGGAGGTCAGGCTGTGCAGGGAGGGGCAGGGAGGTGACAGACCAAGCTTGTCACTCTTTCCAGGCATAGAATGGGAGCTCCATGCGGGCAGAGTTTGGTCAAGTGTGCTCACTGCTATATTCCCAGCATCGATCATGGCATTTGGCACTGAACAGGTGCTCAATAAATATTTGCTGGAGGACTGAAGGGTGAGAGCATGGATAAGAGGAGAGCAGATGGGGACAGGGAAGTGTGGATGTCCTCACCATCCACAGACAATGTTCTAGGATATCTCAGGAGGGGGACAGCCTTGGGGATGGGCTGCAGCGTGCTTCCAGCTGCTGGTCCACAATGTGTGGACTTCATCCCCAGCCACCGCCGGCCACTCTGCAGTGGAATATGTGAATAGTCAATAATTCTGAGAGGAGCCTGTGCAAGGCTGGGGCCACCCCACAGCAAGGACTGCAGAACCTCGACAGGGCACCAAGATCATCCACAGGTCAGATGAAGACAGCACCCATCCGAGGGCAGAGGATGCCAAGATTAATGTCCGCAAACAAACCTCCCCAGTACGGTGCTCCACGTGAAGTGTTTTAAAAACCAAATACCAAGCTTCATCTCTCCCATGAAGTGTTCTTGAAATAAGTCCACTTGGCTGGCCGTCTGGTCCCAATCCCTCCTTCATGCCTAAGAATGTTCTAGCACAGCTGTAACTCATTCTCTGGGTGGGCACATGTTATTTGTGTTGCAATCTGTACTTTTCTCAGCGTGAAAGCACCTCTGAGACCCACTGCCTTCCCATGACACCTCCCACCACCCCAGCAGAAGGCTCCCAGGACAGAGAGCTCCATTCCTGCACTGAACAGACCGGCTAACAGTGGATCCCCCTCCACTGGGGTCACTCCAACAGGTTTATTTGAAAACTCCACCTTAAACCCTTTGTGGAGCAAATCCAGGATACAAAAAATACACAAATAAATGTTAGAAAGCAGCTTGGGAGATCTCAGCGGGCTTTGTCATTATGTACCTGGACCAGCTGCCGAGGGAACAGGATTTATTGCCACCATGTTTGTCATCATTCACCCCATCCAAGAAAAGTGCCCCGAGAGCTCACTGTAACACCGTTAGACGCAGACCGAGATGCAAGGGTCAAGCTGGTGGACTGCAGACGAGAGGCATCGACAAGAGGAAGAGAGCGCTCGCGTTACAGGCCTGCCCTCCTTCCTCGCCGCTGTGTGACCTTCTGGGTCTCTGCCCTTGTCCACCGAGTGAGTGCTGATGTGCTCAGTCTATGACCCCACATGGTCCTGCTCTGCTCATGCCACCTGTCCTGGGAATCAGCTCCCCCATGACTATTGAGCTGTCCTGGACCCCCCGTCTTCTAGACAGTGCATGGGCTCTTGGCTCCCCCATAGCCCTGTGTGGATGACCACGCTGTCCCCAGCTGACCTCGGCCCCCTCATCTCCTTTGCTCAGGGCTGCTTCTTCCCTGAAGCCCAGGCTTCCCTCCGTTCCCATGACAGTTCCATGCTGGCCTCCCAGCCACTCTCTTGTAAGAACCTGCCCTCACCCTCACTGATTTTGGCCCCTGCCAGCTCCCTAAGCCCACACTACCTCGAATCACCTGCAGTGCTGTGACGGGTGCAGACCCCCAAGCACCCCCTGACCTGCTGAGGCCAAGTCTCTATGTGGGACCCGTCTGTGTTCTGCTCTTCAATCTAGTATCCTAGTGAGTCCCAGGGTAGTCTCCACTTGCACTTTGGCCACCAGACGGCTCTGTCCCACTGCAAAGCTGTCACTGCAAAGCTGTCCACCTTCAGTACTGTGGCCACTGCCATCCTCCTTATACCCCACTCTGTCCTCCGCAGCTGCCGCCCTCCCTGCTGCTAGACCCCTGGTCCCCACCACTGCACTGGCTTTACTGTCCATCATCTACCCCAAGCTGGATTTCCATACCCTCTTTACCATGGAGACTCTAGAACCTGCCACTGCCTTAGCCTCCTGCCGCCTTGGCTGGGGGATTAGCTCTGGCTGCCTTCCCAGGGTGCGATGTCGGCTGAGACGCCTGACTGCCATCTGCTGCACCTCACGGCTGCTCCCCCCACAGGGCAGCTCTTCTGTCTGCTCTGGCGAGGTGCCCAGCACCCCACAGGAGCCCTGCTCCTCTCAGTGGGTACTCGTGCCTGCTGCTGTCCTGTGACCCTTGCCGTCCATCCATGAGTGTTCTCTGGACTTCCCTCTCCACCCCTCATTCACCTCCCCCATTTCTTGTCCCAGGGAGGGCTGTTCCTCCATCTGTCCTGTCTGCCCCTGATCCCTGTACTGGCCAGGCCCCTGAGACCACTGCTCCACCAGACTCCCCTGCTCCTCCTGACATGCCAACTGCCCCTTGTCCGCAGGGTCCAGGGGAACCTCCGCTGGCCTAGGCCCACCCCCCACAACGTGCTGTTCTCCCATGGCTGGGCTCTCATTCTGAAGGCCCCACCCTGCACCCTCTTGCTTTGGGCTCTAACACAGCTGCTTCCCCCGCCCCTCCTCTGCCCCCCATGCCATGGCACTCTCCTGTTCTCACCCCCACTGTCACTGGGTCCTGGCCTCTGAGTGGGCTCTTCTTGCTGTTACAGCTCTGTCCATCCCACTTGCCCCCAAGACTGCAGGGAGCTTCCCTGAGAGCTGGGAATACGTCTCATTCCCATGGAGACACCACCGCTCCATCTAGTCCTTGCTGGGTGAAGATGGATGATTCTGACTGCAGAACTGTATTACAGTGAGGTCCCAGCATGCAAGGCTGGTGTCAGTACCAGATTTAAAGAAAAATAAAATCAGTCTTTTATTAATAATTACTGAATCTTGCCACAATTTATAAATCATAGGGGGAAACAGAACAGATTAGTCCATGCATAATTCAATGCTCTGTTTTCAAGGAATGGTAGAAACTCACAATGGAATCGACCATAATTTATGCTTGATGTACACGGTGGAATTCTCCATTTTGCTACTTCTTTTCACAAGATATTAGATAACTCAAAGCATCAATATTCTTAGATATCACCCATCATTTACCAAGTAGCTGTAATATTTAGCTAAGAAAACTATGCCCAACCAGAAACACCCAGTTTCGCAACAATTGTAGTGGGATGGCTCGGAGGGAAAGGAACAGCTTTCAACCTAATAGAAACTGCACCCAGTTTGGTGGCTGGAGATTTCTGAAGGCTTCTCCAGGCTGCTGTGGCTCTTGAGGAGTGAGTTGGTGACCCGGAGTCAGGGGCCACCTTGGCAATGGGATGGCTGGAGGAAAAGGATTCATATAAAGCGTCTTTATGTGCGGTGAGATTGCTAAGACGTCTGTGTGTAGCACCAGTATCTACTGATGTCATCTCTTGAGACCCTCTCCTGGTCCATACTCCCGGCCCTCAGGCTGGTCAAGATCTTGACCACCAGCTCCATTCCTAGCTAAACTCTCTGAGCCCGGCCTTCCTGGGCCCTTGTTAGTAACCTCGTCCTTCCTACAGCCTGGCCACAGGACTGAAGGTGGATGGAGGTGAGGGATTCGGGAGGCTGAGCCATGGGATGGGGGCCTTTGAGGAAATGTGGGGACTCCTGGAGGCTGCTGGTTCAAAGAGGCAAGTTTCAGTTCTGGTTGGGCATAGAGAACCTCAGTTTCCCAGCCTGGGAAGGTTGGAGAATACTTACTGGCTTGAAGCATACTTACTGGTCTGTAAAATATTAGTAGAGCCTTGGGTGGAAGGAGCTGTGTGAGTGCAAATTACCACCATTATTTTCACTTTCAGGAAAAAGAAGACAGTCAAAACCCCCGCCTTCTGCCAGGAGCAGCCCCATACATTAAGAGCTACGGTGAAAAACAGAGCTTAAGGAGGCTAGCGGTCCCCTCTTGCTTCAGGCTCATTACCTGTGTAATCGTCTTCCTCCTCAGGAGCATCGGGCTGGGACGGTGACAGGGCAGACTTGGGTGGCTCTGACTCTGGGGCTGAGAGCTCCAGCATCCGTGAGCGAGACTGATGGGAGCTGAAGGTGTGGTATGGGTGCTCTGCCGTGCCGTATAGAACAAGGCTCCATTCCTTCAGCTTCCCTGGAAGGCACCAAACCCAGAGTCACCTTAGGAAGCTCTTGATGCACCTGTGGGCTCCTTGGCCTGTGCAAAGATCTCTGCCACCCACAGAAGCCCCTCCCACAGCAGGGCTCTGGCCCACTACCTCCACTTCCTGGTTACCTGCTGACCAGGTGTGCACCCACTGCCCAGGCCATGTGCTGTTCTCCCCAGGCATATTGTTCCTGCAAGCCGGTGCTCTTCTCTTCCTATTCTTTCGAGCTGCCCGATACATCCTGTCACTGCTAGGATGGGGATCAGCTCAACTGAACTCTCCACTGTCCTGGAGACTGTCCTCTGCCCCCCAGGTCTCCCTGCAGCCTCTTCAACGCTGCATCCCTTCTGGGGATATCCAGTGTGTAGATCTGGTACCAGGCCTGTCCCTGAGCCTTGTCCCACAGCCTCCAAATGCCATAGCTGGATGACATCAGGGAGCCCAGCTATTCAATCCTTGAGCCTAGAGTACAGGAAGGCTGTCTTGGGCTCTCTGTAGTTAGCCCAGGGCAGGCGGGGAGGTTTTGGGGGTGCAGGTAGCAGTGCTGATACAAATGTCTACGAGGCTGGGTGTAAGGAGAACACCCTCATAAGCAGGAGGATGAATGACACAGATGCTAGGCTCCTTGGGGGCTGGAGGGTGACAAACAGGTGTGGGAAGGGCAGCAGTTGTGACCCAGCCTGTGACGGGAGTGGCTGGTGGGACCGCGCTCCACCGATTGCCCCCACATGGGAACAGGCCCATGTGGCTAGGCCTTCTCAGGTGTAAAGAGAAGTGGGAAACCTGGCCTGTGGTTTCCAGGTGAGTTCCTGATACTATACAACACATTCCAGGGAAGCAACACATATCTGGGGGCTGCTCAGTTGTGGGCTCAGGCTTCCTTTTCCCACTACAGTACCTGGGCATTCAGAGCAGGGTGAGTTTAGGACGGATGAAGGGGCCATGGTCCAGTGGGACCTGCCCAAGGACACACTGCTTCTGCTAATGGGCCTCCCTGCTGCTCCAGCCTGTGTTCACTAGTAACTGGACTGGCCCAACATGAGACACTCACACCAGCTGCCAACCACCGCTTGGACTGGCCGCTGCAACGCTAGCTGGGGGAGTGGCTTTGCCACCTTCATGTCTGTGTTGAACTGGAAAGTCCCTGGCTTCGTCTTCCTCTGTCATTGGCCTTCTTGGCAATCAGAATGCTTTGGGCCAGGAAAAGTACTGCTCGGATTCTTTGGTATTTATTGTGTTTTTATTGTCACCAACCTCTGTAAAAGCCTAAACCGAAGTGACTCCATTTTGTTAAGCCTTTGAATGTAAAAACTTGTTCTCTCCTATAACCCAAACCACATAGCCTGCAGCTAATTGCCAAAACACTACGACTCTTGCTCTCTCACATTGTATACAAATAATTGGAGGGAAAATTATTAACCCAGATGGCCATTCTTTACTAGCTTACTAACCTGATCTTATTTGAGACTAACAGGAACTGAGCCCCTGGAGAACACAGTATGACGCTGGTCAACTCCAGCCCCCAGGAAGCTCCTTGACAACTATCTGAAACACTTGAGCATGTCTGCACATCCCTGCTTGGTCACTGTGAATCAACTTTCCACCCCAGACCCCTATAAAACCCTTTGGCAAACCTGGGAGAGGAGGAGATGGTCTTTGAGACATAAGTCCACCATTCCCCAGGCTGCCGGCTTCCTGAGTCAAGGCTCCTTTTCCTTACACCAACACTTGTCTCTTGATTATTGGCTATTGAACGGCGAGCAAACAGACTTTTGGGGTTTCAGTAACACCTCCATGCATACTCTGTCTCCCTGCTCTGAATGGCAGGCCATCTGTCTTTAGCTATCTACCCATCTACTATTTCTGCACTGTGGCAGCTCTGCCATACAGCTTAATCTCCTGTTCCAATTCTGGGGATCTCTTAGACTACTCCCTCAGTCCCAGAAGAGGGCTCCTGCTTGTCCACATACCATTAGCATGTGGGCTGTAATTCACACCAACCTAGGTAGGGTGGGGACTGGCAGGACTGGCCCCGCAGCTCCCCAGGCCAAATGCTGGTGCTCTTCAAAATGGTGTTTGACTCCCACCCAGTTACATAACGTGGCATGTAGCAGTGCTATTTCATTTTAACCATTGCCCTAGCCAACTTAAGTAACAATCCCCCAAAGCCTGTATAGCCCTCAAGCTGCCCCAAGTCAGGCCCTATATTGCCTAAGCCTCTCCAGCCCTGGCCAGGATTCGAGCATGTAGGCAAGGTCCCTCCATTTGAAGAAACATTCCTGAGCAGACCATTTCTGAGCACAAGGTCTTCTGGAGGGCCTGGTTCTTGGGGCCACGGCGGCTCACTTCCCTGTCATGTTTCCTGACCATGGCTACACACTGGACGCTGGCGAAGTAAGAGCTTCTCACTGTCGCAGGTGCAGAAACGCTCCCCAGGGACGAATCTTCATCCATTCTCAACTCCTCAGGATCAAATTAAAGCTATATTTCAAAACTGCAGAGGAACCCGAGCACTCTGTGATGAGTGGTGAGTGACATGGGAGTGTGACGACTACAGAGCAGGGACCAAGGGCTCTGGGTGAGGTAATGTGAGTTGAAATTCATTTCAACCCTATAGGATGTCTCCCAAAACACCCACAAAAGGCCTAGTCACTATAATTAGAGTTTTGTTTTCGGGTATAATCTTGGTAGGACAAACAAAAGGCCTGCTGCACGCTCAGGATCAGTGGCACAGCCTGCGTGGAGAGGAGAGAGCAGGAAGCACTCCCACAACAGCGCAGCGGGGCTGCCTCCAGGAGGGCGCTGGGGAGGCGGGCCCGGGAATGGCGGAGAGACTTCATTTCTATTACATTCCTTTGGGGACTATTGGATTTGTTTTTGGTTTTTAACAACAAGCATATATTACCTGTTCACCTATATAAATTTAAAAAATTTTTGCTTTGTTTTTAAAATCTATGAACAATGTAGTTATATGGTCAAAGAAAAAACATTAAAAAGCAGTGATCCTTGAGTCTTTTGATTATGTTGATATGGATGGCTCAAAATCCCTAAGTATAAAAGGAAATACGGTGGAAGTCTCTCTCCCTATGGGCGACCACAGCTTCTTGCATATCCTTCCAGAGGTGTTTTATTCTTACTCAAGCAAATATGAACGTACATTCCACCCCACCCCTTTATTAACATGATTGGTAGCAGCTTCTGCACCTTGCTTTTTCCGTTAACAATATAGCGTGGTGATCCTTCCACAGCTGCATTGGAGAGATGTTGCATCATTTACTTAAATGATCTCCGAACGTTTGCAAATTCTGCCATTACAAACAGTGCTGTAACCTTGGTCATACAGGAAGGACTGGCTGGGGTGGGCAGAGCAGGGGCCCTGGAGCAACACAGTCTGTATCCTGGCTCCCCCCCCCCCCCCCCCCCCACT
>NW_007726147.1:692185-711783 GCF_000696425.1 Galeopterus variegatus
CCCCCCCCCCCCCCGACTAACTGTGTGGCATTTGGCAAGTTCCTTAATCTCTGCTCTTCAGTTTCCTCACCTATAAAGTGGGAATAGTAATAATATATACTGCACAGAGCTGTTCGGGAAATTAAATGATTTGATGATGGTGACACACTTAGAACAGTGACTAGCACAGAGGAGCTGCTGCACAGTGTTTGTTAAAATCTACTGAACACATGGTTTCAAACATGTGGAGGTACACCTGTGGGCTTCAGTCCTTCACTTGTGTGCCCTCACAGCCAGTGGCTTCGACTGCCAATCTGACAGCCCAGAGAGGTTCACTTTGCGTTTCTCTTATTACATGAGAAGTTGAGTGTGTTTTCATATAATGAAGAGCCAGACGCCTTTCTGATCTGATAAAGTTTGAAGCAATTTATAAACTTAGAAAGAGCAGGCAGGGAGAGGGCAGCAGGCAGAAGTGACTACTTCCTGCATGTGCCCAGAAGGAGACCTACTCTCTCCTAACAGGTGCGATTTGCAAAACGTGACCTAAGCTTAAGGTTTAGACGATGGAAATTTTGAATACACTTATCTCCTTTTCTGTACTTAAATGTTCTTTTTGTTGTGGGGAGATTGCACAGAGGAATCCAAGACCGGAGCCAGTGTTGCAGTTTTACAGCTCTTTATTTGGTGTTACAGCTCTTTGTTCAGTGTTACAGCGCCTATTTGCTTGCAAGCAAGGAGATCACTGGGGAGTGAAGACTCCTAGATCAACGTCTCCCTGAACAAAGGAAAGAGGCAGTCCTATATAGCCAAAATTCCAGCCCTGACTTCCCACCCAAGTTTCCATTCAGGTCTTCCTATGTAAATGAGGGATGCAGTCCTGCTAATTTGTATTGGCTGATTATGGGACACAGATCATTGGTCAGCTCTGGAGCCTAATTTGCATCCAGACCTTAGGGTGGTATGAGACTTGTTATCTCCTATTAGCACATGGACATAGGCGGGTGCAGGAAGCAGGCAAGCTAAGTTGCAGGAGCCAGAGTTTGCTATTAAGACAGTCAAGCATAAAATTTCTAAAATGGTTTCTCGAGCAGAAAAAAAAGGAGAAAGGTTTAACAATTGGAAAATGCTCAGGGCTCCCTGCAACATTTTCACTTCCTCTGTCAAGGAAGTCACTTTGGTTTTTCTGCCATCATAAGACAAAAAGTAAGTATTCCATACTTATGGCATAGAAAATATGGCATAAAATGTATGGCATAAATTAGAAGTGCGATTCTTTAAGTTCTTATTTATAAAAGAAGAAAAACTATTAAAAACTGAAACATACATAAGGAAATAAAAATCACCAATAACTCCTTTGGCATATTTTCTTCTGGACTATTTCCTGTGCATGTGTATTTTTACATAGTTGAAATCACGTAATACACCATTTTCTCCTTTTTCTTCCTACGTATCATCATATCATGTTAGTCACATTCCGAAGTTATCTTATTTATTTACTTGCTCATTGTTTTCTCTCCCTTCCTCAGACTAGAGGCATCACATGGGCAGGGATGTGTCTTTCTTACTTGGTGCATTAGCTTCAGTGTGTAGCAAGTTTCTGGCACACAGTAGGTACTCAATAAGTGTTTGCTGAATGAATTAATTAATATCTTAAAACATACTATTTTTGACAGGAAAATATTTCACCACATGACTGTAACCATTTAATCAATCTCCTACGATAGGTTATGACAGAACGTTTGTTCCAGTTCCCTTCTCTTTTTTAAATACATAAATTTGCCAGAAATATCATATGCTTCAGTCTGGACTACTTTCTCACAATATATCACCAAAAGTGGAACCACTGGGTCAGAGAATAAGACACTGCTAAGGCTCTTAAAACATAATGCCAAATGACCCCACCACAGTGTTTGGCATCACATGAGATTTGATTCCAAAACAGCCAGGAGAATGACCACAGGCCTCCAGGGAGAATCAATTCCCTTACAGGAATCAAGCCCTGTACACAGTCCCTTCCCCAACCCCCAGCCCAGCTCAACTGAGTCAGAAGCATCAGACACCAGTGAGTTAGCATAACAGTAAAAGCAGAGACACACAGGAATGAGACGCTCTGAGGCTCTAGTCTTCAGGGGAAGCCCCTCCCTCTTGCCAAGTCAACACTGCCCATCCCCCACAGCATCCAGTGCCCACACAACTGCCAGGACAAGCTCCCCCAGGGCCAGCTCCCCCACACTCGGTCACTCCCCAGAGGCCCCACTCTCTTTGGGTAGATGAGACACATGGATGCATTAGAACTAAGGAAAGAGACAAGACAGACCCCATCCAGAGCTGCCCCAGGCCAGATCAGAATCCATGCTGAAAAGAACTGCCACTGAGAGCTGGTAGGATTTTAGAATGTTGGCCCTGCTTTGGACAAAGCGTTTAATAAGAGGGTATTATTTACTACTGTAAGGTAAATGTGGGACATAGGCCTATCCACCCTCCCCGTGCATACCAGAGGTTCCCTCTGCCCCTAGGAAACTACCCGTGGCCAAAGTAGTTTTACCCAAGGAAAGGCACGTCTCCTTTAAGACAAATGGAAGACAGTAGGAAGCAGACGCCCTGAGTAAATGAATTAGCTTGTAAATGGAGTTAGAACACTATTGTTTAACTACCCTGGAGCCTGGGAGGTAACAAGTAAGTTAACTTATCTACTCAGCCAGATCTCCTGTGAACTCTGAGTCGGTGAGGGTCTACACATAAGCATGCGAATGATTTACACATCTCCTTTGATCTTTTCACTATATAACTGTTGTATGTACCCCATGGCGGCCAGATTTCTAGCTGACCTAGCTGACCGGCCGCCACCAGCACCTCCCGTTAAGTCTAATAAACCGATGCCTCTACCTATTGGCCTGGGTGAGGTCTTTGGAATAGGCAAACACTATGCAAGTGCCCTTTCAGATGGGGGGTTCCCGCGATACAACTATTCAGGATACTCAGCAAGCCTGTTCAACTTTACTGTTATAAAACCCACCCAGTACCATGAATTCCTTAGTTTCCAGGAGGGGGTCTTAAAAGATGCCCAAATCCAAATTCCTCAGCTTTTTTGCCCTCAGATTTCTGAGTGTGAAGAAGAAAGAACCACAAATCCACCTGCTTAAACACTTGGGGCCGTCACTGCCAGCACGCTGCCTACAAATGTCAACAGTGAAGCCCAGGCAGCTGTCATTGTGAGAGGCGGAGGATAATCCACGGCTAATGCCATCTGAGGTTGCCAGTAAACGGCTTTATCATTCACTATTGTCAAGGCAGAATTTCCTCTCGATGAATAAAATTCATAGTGAGCAAACGGGATTATTCCTATCATTCAAAGAAAGAACCAGAATTAAGGAAAGAGCAGGGTTGAATTTGCCAATACGAAACTACCAACAGTAAAGCTTTTCTCTGCTTGGCATTTTTGAATTAAGCACTAGAAATCCTTGAGTGGGGAATTCACAATTGTAGACAAAGCAGGTGCAGGTAGGGGGAAAGTTTTGTTAGATTAAGGACCTTCAGCTAATACTTTTGAATTCCTGGATTTTCCTGCCATAAGAAAAGTTACTAACAAAGAATAGTTTATTAATTCTCTCCCCGAATCCCCATATTTAAAATATGCAGGCAGGAATTCTTTAGTTGAAACACAGTAGAGAAAGGGCTTGAAGAGTCAAAAAAATACATTTCAGTCTAACACTCTAGTGGAAGCTGCTTCTTTCTGAGTGACCCAGTCACCTGAAGGCTATGTTCCAGTTACAAAGTTTAACACAGAGGTTTGGGTGGAAGGAATAAAAAGGCTCGCCTTCAACTATTTATAAAAATATACAAGAACACTTTTAAAAGGTGAATTTTATGGTATGTGAATTACATCTCAATAAAGCTGTTATTAAAAATACTGCATGTGTGTGTATATATATAAATACTGTATATGCACATACACAGAAATACCAACCTTTACTCAATAAATTTAACACATAATTAAAAATGCACTTTAAGTCCTATTATGGCAAGTAAGAGGGAGGAAGATAAAGGGAATTTAAGAAATGGCTTGGAAAGGAGGAAAAGGAAGAGGGCACACATGTGTGTGCCCCATGTACACACACACACACACACACACATGCTCATGAGCACATATGCACACACAATGCACAGACATGTGTACACACACTTACATGCACACACACATACCTTTGCAGCCAGATCTACGAAAGGGGACATGGAAGAGTCTTCCCTGTGTTCTTACAGCTATAAAAACCATAAAAGATGGTATTTTAAGTGCCAGGAAAAGGATCTAAGAATCCTAAACTCCAATTTTTATGTCAGCGAAGTGTAGAAACAAATATACATTTGGTAAAGATCAATCACTTGTATGTACAACAATGCACAACATAGCACTTTTCTTCATGGCATTTCTAAGGTTAGACAGGGAACACTGGGATACCATCTTTTAAGATCTTTCAGTTTTTTTCAAGTAATCAATTAATATTTGAAAAATCAAATAACACTCCCAGGTTTTTGTAACAAAGACAGCCTTCCTTTGCTTTGCTCCTTTCTACCTCTCTGAGTCCTCTCCTGCCCCACCTCTTTAATACTTTGAGCTGATTTTTCTGGCCTTTAGCGCCACTTTGCTAGATAAAATACTCATTTGCTGAGTCCTAGTTCCTTGGTTTTAGACACCATCCAATGACTTCTCACCTAGGAAGCTGAAAATCAGTTCTCCACCATCCCACACACGCTCACACCCCCCATCCCACCCTCCTGCTAATATTTGTCTAACACAATTCCTCACTGGGTCAATATTTAGTGTCCTCCTTCCACCCCCATTTTATTTTCTGGGAGATTTCTTCAAGTTTATCTTCTATCTTGTCTATGGAATTTTTAATTTTTAAGGCATTGATCTGGTTTCCCCAATGTTCCTTTTAAAAACACAGCATCCCGTTCCTGTTTCATAGATGAAATATTTTCTCTTATCTTTCTTGAGAATATGAATTGTAGTTTCAAGTTTTCTTTTGCTGCCTGAATTGCTCCTTTGCCCTCCAAGTTTATTCTCTGTTAGAGTTTGTTTCTGCTTTAATGTTGAATAATTTCCTCAAATGTCTGGAGATCCTTGGGCATCCTTTCATATTTAGTAGTGAGGCACTAAAAGCTGATTGGAAGTTCTGCATGTGTTCCTGGAATATGGAAATGCACTTTTTGTTTATTAAGTCATTTTGTATACAGCAAACTTGCCACCTTGTATAATATGAGAAAGGAAATGTTACATTGTATACCAGTTGGCTCAGATGTAAACACACGGTAAATGTGAACACTTTCCATCAGAAACAACAGAGGTCAGAAAAAAATGTAACATCTTTAAAGTGCTGAAATTAAAAAAAAATACTACCAACCCAGAATTCTATACCCAGTGAAAATATCATTCAAAATAGGTTGAAATGAAGACATCTTTAAATAAGTCAAAGCTGAGCAAATTCATTGCCAGCAGACTAGCATAACAAGAAATGGTAAGAGAAGTTCTTGAAGCTGAGGGAAAATACCAGATGAAAATTCACATCTGGAGGAAAGAATAAAGAGCACCAGAAATAGTAAAAATGTAGGTAAACATAAAAGAGTAGCTTTTTTCCTTTTATTTAAAAGACAAAAGACTGCAAAGACAAAAGACTGCTTAAAAGAAAAAATATCACTGTAAGACAGTTTGTAATGTATACAAAAGTAAAATACACAACACCACTAAAACACAAACAAGGAAGTGGTAGTGATGGAATTACACTGTTATTAGGTTCTTATATTTGTGAAGAGTGAAGCTGTTCGCTAGTAATTCTAAGTAAACTGTAATAAGTTAAGGAGGCATATTGTCATCCTCAGAGCAACCACTCAAAGTACAGCTAAAATGCCATAGAAGGGGCCGGCCCGGTGGCGCACTGGATAGTGCGCCGCTTGGGAAGCGCGGCGGCGCTCCCGTCCGAGGGTTCGGATCCCACGTGCAGACCGGCTCCCGCTCACTGGCTGAGCGAGGCGTGGGAGCAACACCGAGGCTTGCAATCCCGTTGCCGGTCCCCGGTCCGGTACGGGGGCAACACTGAGGGTTGCGATCCGTTGCCGGACACGGAAAAAAGACAAAAGACAAAAAAAATAAAAAATAAAAATAAAAATAAAATGCCATAGAAGAAATAAAATGGAATATTCCTTATAAGTAGGAGCTGAAAAAAGTAACAAAACAACAAAAAAAGGAAGAAAGATACAACAATCACAATAATTCCTTGAACTTTCAAAAAGAGAGAATGTAACTGAGGCCACCAGAGGTGGGAAAGGGGCAGGGGGAGAGGGAAGTTAGGGAGAAATTGGTAAAGGGCCACAAAAAATGTTTACGTCATAAAATGATAAAATAACAAACAAAAATGAAGAGAAATATTTAATTAATCCAAAATAAGGCAGGAAAAGAGGAATAGAATATATTACCTTTTTAATACTGTTAGTTTAGTTTGTTGATGTTGGACTTAGAATTTTTGTATTTATGTTCATGAGTGTGATTGGTTGGAAATTCTTGATTCTCAAAATGTGCTGTTGGGATTTAATATCGAGGATGCACTGGCTCCATTACACTAATTACGGACTGTTTCCCTCTTCTTCTACCATCTACAAGAGTTTATGGAACACTGACATTATTTCTGCCATTTAAATGTTTAGTAGAATTTGCCAGTGAATCTATACAGCCTTGAATTTTCTTTTAAATTACAGAATCAGTTTTTTTAATCGATTTTAATTTTTATTTCAACCTGTATCAATTTTGCTAAGCTGTATTTTTTCTTGGAATTTGTTCATTTCTTTTTTTTTTTTTTTGTCTTTTTTCGTGCCCGGTAACGGGATCGCACCCCTCAGTGTCACGCCCGTACCGCGACCGGCAACGGGATCACAACCCTCGGTGTCGCACCCGCACCGCGCTCAACCAGTGAGCGGACCGGTCTCTATATGGGATCCGAACCCTCGTCGGGAGCGCAGCTGCGCTCCCAAGCGCCGCACTCTACCGAGTGCGCCACCGGGCCAGCCCGGAATTTGTTCATTTCACTTAAAATTTCATTTTTGGTCATGAAGTTGTTTGTAATATCCTTATAATAATTTTAACATATACAGGATCTATAATTGCTGTGAACTGAATGTCCTCCCCCAAACTCACTGAAGCTTAAACTGTGTCCCTCAAAGTTCCAGATATTGGAAACTTGGCCCCCACTGTGATGGTGTTGAGGGAGTGTGAAATCATATTGTGGTAATTGAAAGGTGGGGACTTGAAGAGGTGATTAGATTGTAGGACCATTCCATAATGAATGGATTAGTAAAGGTGATCAGGGGCATGGTTCTGAGGGCTTTAAAAGGAGAGCACGTGAAAGTCTCTCCATGTGTTCTGCCATTTTCTACCATGTGAGACCCCTGCATTGCTGTAAATCCACCACCAAGAAGACCCTCACCAGATGTATTCCCTGGACTTCGGACTTCCCAGACTCTGAAACCATAAGCAATAAATTTCATTTTCTTACAAATTACCCAGTACTGTGTATTTTGTTACAAGCAACAGAAATGGTCTAATACAATAATAATGTTCCTCTTTTCATTCCTTATGTTATATAGTCTCAGGTTTTTCTTTGATTGGTCTTCCTAGAAGTTTATCAGTTTCATTAGTTTCTTCAAAGAACCAACTTATGGCTTTCTCTACATATGCTTGTTTTCTATTTCATTAATTTCTGCTATTTTAAAAATACTTCCTTTCTGCATTATTAAGTTTATTTTGTTGGCCTTTTTCTACCATCTTAAGCTGAATGCTCAGCACATTAATTTTCAGCCTTTCCTCTTTTCCATATGTGCAGTGAGGACAACACACTTCTCTCTCACCCCTGCTTTAGTAATAGTCTCCTTACTTGGATATGTAGTATTTCATCATCATCAATTTAAAAATACTTTCTAACATAAATTATGATGTTTTTCCTCTGACATATGAGTTACTTAGAATTGTTTTTCAATTTCCGAATACATAAACATTTTCTAGTTACCTTTTTAGTTTTGATTTTTAACTTAAGTGTAATGTCAGAGAACAGGATTTATATGCTACCAATCCTTAGAAATACACTGAAGCTTGCCAAATGGCCCACTATTTTCATAAATATTCCATCTGTGCTTGGAAAGCCAGTGTATTCTGCGGTTTTGGGGGCAGTTTCTATCACGTCCATTAGACCTAAATTGTCAATTGTGGTGTTCAAATCTTCTATTCTTATGGATTTTTATTGTTTTATCTACCAAGATGTATATATCCCAAAATGTATAATATATACAAAATATATTTGAGGTATGCTAAATTTCTCCCTTGTGTGTTTGTCTTTTTCTCTTGGTAGTTTTTTTTTTTTTTCTTTTTTTTTTTTTGTCTTTTGTCTTTTTCCGTGTCCGGCAATGGATTGCAACCCTCAGTGTTGCCCCCGTACCGGACCGGGGACCGGCAAGGGATTGCAACCCTCGGCGTTGCCCCCGCGCCTCGCTCAGCCAGTGAGCGGGAACCGGTCTGTATGTGGGATCCGAACACTCGGGCGGGAGCGCCGCCGCGCTTCCCAAGCGGTGCACTTATCCAGTGCGCCACCGGGCCGGCCCCTCTCTTTGTAGTTTTAACAAGTTTTTGCTTTATATATTTTAAGTTTGCCTTACGCATTATATAAAAGATTAGAAATGGAACTTACAGAATTGAACTAAAGTATTTATCAATATGTAGTGACCCTCTACATATTGATACATACATAGATCTACATATACAGCTCTAGTAATGCTTTTTACCATAACATTTCTGTTTGATGCTAATGTGAGGGTACTCCAAAAAGTTCATGGAAAAATGGAATTAAAAGAGAATATGAATCTTTCTATGAAATTTTCAAATAACTACACCAACTTTCTTTGGGTTAGTATTTGCCTGGTGTATCTTTTCCCATCCAATTTATTATTAACTTTTCTGTTTTCTCATGTTTTAGATATTTTTCTCATGTACAGTTAAAACAATTAATTCCTGCAGGAAACAGATGGCATAATTAACTAGAATAATCCAAGGAGGCGTTAATAAAGAGAGTATTTACAAAGGTATGTGCAGAGCCTAACAAAGTCACAAAGGACAGTGCTGATCCCTAGGCTGGTGTTCTGTATGCAAGGGGAGGGTGTACTGTGGCCCTGAGGGATGCTAGCTGCTGAAGGGCAGGGGGAATAACTCACTCATAAGTAAATATCTCCTGCCTTCCTCCACTCTCCTGCTGGAGTCTCCTCTTGGCTGAACTCAACCATAGCCACAGGCTGGGTGGTCTGGACAGGTCGGCCCCCCAAGGCGGGTGGGGTGAAGAAGAATAGAGAATGAGTCTAATGGGCAAATGAGATATGCCTGGCACAATGGCAAATACATTAAAAAAATGCAATATGATAATCTTTGTCTTTTAAATGGAGCCATTAGTCCATTTATCTTTATTGAAACTGATCTTGTTGGACTTATTTTTAACAACCTGTTTTCTATGTTCTAGTTCTGCTTTTTCTTTTTCTTTTTTTTTTTTTTTTTTTTTTTTTTTTTTTTTTTTTTTTTCCTGTCCGGCAACGGATCACAACCCTCAGTGTCGCCCCCGTACCGGACCAGGGACCGGCAACGGGATCGCAACCCTCAGTGTCGCTCCCGCGCCTCGCTCAGCCAGTGAGCGGGAACCGGTCCGTATGTGGGATCCGAACCCTCGGGCGGGAGCGCCACTGCGCTTCCCAAGCGGCGCACTATCCAGTGCGCCACTGGGCCGGCCCCTAGTTCTGCTTTTTCTGCTTCTTTTTCTTTCCCTTGGTACCTTGGAGGCCTCCATGTTATGAGGCGTGCATGAGACTCTCCATCCTAGGTGTACTCCATAGACTCAGCAAATGCCCTACCCAAAGCTGGCATCATTATTCCATTCACCTTTGACTGTCAACATATCAACAAACAGTTAAAATTCTTTTCTGTGGTATGGAGGTTTCATGACTTCTGGTCTTCTGTATTGTTAGAAATGGAAGTCCACAACATCTTTTAACATTTCTATTCTGCCTTTGTTTTGGAGCAATTTGTTAGCAATTTAGAAAAAAATATTCAGATTATCTTATAGAGAGTACTTCAAGAAGTTCGTGAAAAAATGGAATTAACAGATAATATGGGGCCGACCCCGTGGCTCACTCGGGGGAGTGTGGCACTGGGAGTGCAGCGGTGCTCCTGCCGCGGGTTCGGATCCTATATAGGGATGGCCCGTGAGCTCACTGGCTGAGCGCAGTGCGGGCGACACCAAGCCAAGGGTTGCGATCCCCTTACTGGTCACGAAAAAGAAAAAAAACCCCAAAAAACAGATAATACGAATCCTTCCATGAACTTTTTGAAAACCCCTTGTACAGGGAGCTCTCTGAATCTCTTCTGGTTCTGAGGGCTTGTTGGGAAAATAGAATAGTTTGGTCAGGGCCCTCCCCTCAGATCTAGTTGGGTTTGGTTTTAGCACATCCTTTGTAAGCAAATTGCGTGTGTGTTTGTGTGTGTGGAGTTAGGGCACATGCATGCCAATGTATCTTTTTAGTTTTGTAGCTATTCTTGTGTTCTTGGGGGGTGGGGGGAGAAGTTTTAGTGGAGCAGGCGGGCAGGCGTCTGCCTCAGGTGTCTGCCCTGTGTAGCCATGCTTTCCAACCTATGGCTCCAAGGACATTTTGGCTGGTTACCTAGCTCACAGACCTGCGTGAAGGGGTCTGGTGACCCAGCCTGGCGTGTGTGGGGTCTGGGGACCCAGCCGGGCATGAAGGGTTTGTGACCCAGTCTGTGAATGGGCTTCAGGGGTCTGGGAACTCCAGATCCAGCCCTAGCTCAACAATCGGCCCAGTCGGTGCAGGATTGGATGCAGGTAAAAGAGCCTGACAACTGTTGTGGTCGAGTAGCTTTACGGGGCTACCCATTTAAAAAAAAAATGACCTTAGGGCCGGCCCGGTGGCGCACTGGATAGTGCGCCGCTTGGGAAGCACGGCGGCGCTCCCGACCGAGGGTTCGGATCCCACATACAGACCGGTTCCCGCTCACTGGCTGAGCGAGGCACAGGAGCAACGCCAAGGGTTGTGGTCCCGTTGCCGGTCCCCGGTCCGGTACGGGGGCAACACTGAGGGTTGCGATCCGTTGCCGGACACGGAAAAAAGACAAAAGACAAAACAAAAAAAAAACCAAAAAAAAAAACAAAAATGACTTTATACTAAAAAAAGAAAAAGATATCCAAACAGATTACAAAGAAAGTCAAATGGAAGGAAGGAAGGAAGGAAGGAAGGAAGGAAGGAAGGAAGGAAGGAAGGAAGGAAGAATTGTCAAAATTCTGGAGAGGAAATTTAGAATTATTATTATTATTATTATTTTTTTTTTTTTTTTAGTGACTGGTAAGGGGATCACAACCCTTGGTGTGGTGTCGCCCGCACCGCTCTCAGCCAGTGAGCGCACTGGCCATCCCTATATAGGATCCGAACCCTGCGGCCTCGGCGCTCCCAGCGCCACACTCTCCCACGTGAGCCACAGGGTTGGCCCTAGAATTATTTTTAAAAAATCAAAAGTTAAACAGTTGATCAGAAAATATGTCTATAGGAACTCTGGCATATAAAAGGCTATTAACATTTATATTTACATGGAGCACTTACTTATCAGCTTGGTAACAACACTGAGACCTCTCAGGACAGGCAGAAATGGCAAGTTTCAAAAGAAAAATCACAGTACACAAGCACTTGGAAAAAGGTGCAAGCTCATTAGTAATTATGATAATGCAAATTTAAGAAAGATATCATTTATCTGCTCTAGAACTGTCAAATGAGTGTGTCTACCTGCTCCTGGTGAGACTGTAAATTGGTTCAACTATTTCAAAAAGCATACTGGCAATATTTACCAAAAGCAGGCATATTTGCAGTTTCTACCTCTTATTCGTCCCACTAATTTTACTTCTGGTGAATGATCCCAGAAAAATAATTTTAAATTTAGGAGAAAGCTTTCTGTACTAAGCTGTCTATTTATAATACCAAAAAGTGGAATGCTTAAGTAAATTATGGTATTTTTACTTGGTGAAGTATTATAAAAATATGTAAAATGCCTACAAAATATACAATGACATTAAAAAGTGCTCGATATGCAAATAACAAAAAGAAATACCAAGTTATATATGCAGCATATTCTCTCTAAAATGTTAGGGAAAAAGAGACCAAATGGAAATATAAGCGTATTTTTCAGCATGATGTGTTTCTGAAAACAAATAATAAAGTCCAATGTTCAAAAATTGAGTGCACTCATATATTCTCGGGCGGATTTGGTTGCCAGGCTGCAGGGACGCGGAGGCCCCTTTGTCCCTAACCACAGTTGGCGGATGAGCCTGAGGGAGGGGTTTCAGGGGTGATCTCTTTCCAATATCTATGTCACGTTCATCAACATTTAGTATTTTGTTTTCAAAAATTAAATATGAGAGGAGATAAACCTCATCTTTTTGTCACGTTCACTATCAGGAGATACAGAACGGACTGAAGAAGACCCGTGATTCATAAATGTGCACGGTGGCAGCTGGATTGCATTCCTCACCAATACAAGCTGGCACAGCACACTTTTTTTTTTTTCTTGGAGGAGGAGAGTTTGGGGTAAAGGAACCACTGTAATGGTCTCTTGAAAGAACAGAAGAGAGGCAGAGGCCAACTGGAATATCAATGCAAATGAGGTTAAAAATGGAACTTTTGGATAACCTCATTTTTGGTGACTGGAAACCACACGAAGTTTTTCAGTTCTGTTTCCAAGGAAGTGGGAGTGATACTCTACAATCACACTTTCCAGAAGTGAGGGTTCAGTGACACACTTTAAAGCCGGCACAGAAGGCATGTGCTTTAAATCTGTCTTCCTTCCCAGCATCGAGCGCAAGACAGATTGAGCCATTGAACGCAGATTGCAAAATTTCAACTCTTATCTTGGAAAAAAGATGAGCTGAAAACAGATGTCAATAAAACAGAGATCAATAAAGCTAGCAATAAAATGAGAACAGTTATACTCTGAAGGAAAAATAAAGGTATGAAAGAGCCACCAAAAGGAAATCAAGATTCCATGGAATTTTTTATATGAAAAAGGGGAAAAAACAGTGACACAGGAGAGACTAATTTCTTTCACTTTTGACTGATTATTAAAGATTTTACTGAGGATTCATAGCCAAAACAGTTGATTAAAATTACATGCACTCTTGATTTAAACAAGGCTCATGATTGTGTGCCCACTCATTCATTCATTCAGTCACTCAACAAGCCCTTCCTAACCACATTCCAAGTGCTGGGCACCTGGGAGAGAGATGCAAGACCCAGTCCTGGCCTTCCAAAGGCGACTGCAGCTCTGAACAGGACCAGTTCCAAACAGGGTGCTTCTGATCACCTACCCCTCTGCAATATTTCATAAACATTCTCAAAGCTCTTGTTCAATCTGCCACCCGAGCTTGTGCTTTAGCTTCTCGAGAAAACGAGGGTCTGAAGCATGGGCTGAGGCTTGATTGGAAGGTGCAGTGCTAGGGCAGCAAGATGGAGGGGGATCACATGGAAGGTGTGTGTTCCAATCTGGCCGCAGCTTCCCAACAAAACAGAGTGGGTTGCTTGGCCAGGGGACGTCTTCCAAACAGGCCCTGTGGGACCAGTGTGTCTTAGTCTGCCTGCTGGGAAGAACCTGAGCTTTATCTCCTGTCTTTTACTGGGCAAACCTTCTGGGCTGTGCTGTCTGCCCCTCCAGGCAGCTGGATGCTGAGGAGGACAGAAGGCAAACCTCACCTGAAAGTGCAGAGAAAAGCCATAGGCTCCCCAGGTGCTGCTGGGTTTGACCTGACCCCCTGGGGCCATGGCAGCTCCTAGCTAGGTGGGAACAATGGCAGCCATGCCAAAGCCTAGCCTTGACCTCCGGGGAGGCTGGGGGAGCAGAGGGGAGGAAGTGAGGGCTAGATCTCTCCTGAGGGCGGGGCTGAGCCAATCTGGGAAGGCGCACAATAGGGCCAGTGTGACATTTATGGAGTAAAATGTAATTAATATACAGACTTTGAGGTAGAGAGCACGAACTATCATGAATAATGTTTGAAAAGAACCAGTTTCCCTAGGCTTTCTGTAGTCCACCATTCAAATGAGTGTATGCCTAACTTTATAACAGTACAAGGCAGGATTTGGTACAAAACTGACTCGTGGAATTGGTTCCAAGGAAACATAATATCAAGAAATACTTATGGGTGTTTTTGAGGTTACAAGCACTATAGACACAGACAGATCATAATACTGAAACCTTTAAATTTCCTCGTAAAGGATTTGTTCATATAAAACTTTCTCCTATGTGTGAACCTCATCCAGGCCAACCACACATGTGCAGAGTGAAGACTGAGAGAGGTCCCGTGACCAGGCCAGCAAGGGGCCAGATGGAACTCACAGCGCACCTGCTAGATGCTCTGGGCTCACCCAAAACACGGCCCCAAGGCCTGACTACTGTGCAGCGACTCAGGCATATGTGGCAGCCTGGTCTTCCTTCTCCTCTCAGTCACATTGACTGGAATGTGGTTGAGGTTTGGTCTTCATAATTCATCAGTGCCCCTATAGCTTACTCTGCAAGTTTTGGCAAAAGCTCTACAATTCTCACTGGAGCTCTTTGATCTTGCCCTGCCTTCAGCTCTCAGGTTTGTGGGAAGGAGAGAACCAAAGATGAGATTCTGCGGAAGCGAGCAGGTGGAGTCAGGTGTACTGGGCTGAGCTCCAAAGAAAGACAAGACCTGTGGGAAATTCTTTAATGGCTCTGACCCTGGGGAACCACCTGGTGCATAGGACAGCCACAGAGAAGCAAATACAATTCATGACTTACCATCTCCTCACAGCAGTTTCAAAATAAAGCTGTAGTGAGCAAATTTTTGTTTGTTTTGCTTGCAAAAATGTTGCTTAAGAAGAAGAAAGGAAGAATAGAAATGTACCTGCTGTGTTTAAAACTTGAAAGAGTTTTTTTCTATTAGGGCCAGTTAACTGCATGGTAATCCAGCTTGGTTTTGGCACAGTAACCTTGGATTCTTTTGTTTCCAAATTCCTGGTTCTCCAGAAGTCACAGTCAGTTTAATTTTCCTCCAAGGCATTGAGGCAGGTCTCTGCCAGTTACCTCTGGCCTGGAACTTTTCCAGAGGGCAAATGAATCAGTTCCTAAAGGCTGTGGTAAAGTTACACTTATAGTAGGTCAGGTGAGAAGAGGGGATAAAAAGGACCTGAGCTTCCATGACAACCTACTACATGCCAATTCATGCTAGAAACATTCTTTCTTTCCCCTCAGATACTCACGACATGCTTATGAGGGAGTTATTACTCACAACGTGTGCCAGTCAGTAATTGGAGGAGCCGGTATTGGGATTCAGTCCTTTCTGCCTCTGCCTTCATGTTCTTTCCACCAAATCACTCTGTGGCCTCAAGTGCAGAACACCATACACATTCTCGTATTTGTTTTGCAATCCCTGGAGCTTCTGTTTGTTGGCTCACTATCATAACATTTACCTTCTTATGTTTTTTTTTCCTTTTTGTCTTTTTTCGTGACCGGTAACAGGATCGCAACCCTCGGTGTCGCGCCTGCACCGCGCTCAACCAGTGAGCGGACCGGTCTCTATATGGGATCCGAACCCTCGGCGGGAGCACCACTGCACTCCCAAGCGCCGCACTCTACTGAGTGTGCCACCGGGCCGGCCCACCTTCTTATGTCTTAATTTATATTTTTTCAATTACTACAAAGGTTGAATATCTTTTGTTTACTGGTTACTTGTATTTTTTTCTTCATGAATTGCCTTTTCAGGCTCTTTGACTATTCTTCCAATGAGGTGCTTTGCATAGTTCTTAGTCATTTGTGAGCACTCTTTATATATTAAGGCTATACCACAGTATAAAGCTCTGTTTGTGATCATCTGTCCTTGGAGGTTGAGATGTTAGAGATAAAGAAGGTGCCCACCTGTGCATTACAATTGTTTATGCCAAATATTGTTTAAATTTCCTCCTTTGGAAAAATGACTTTTTAGCATATTGAAAATTTAAATGACTTTACTGAATAGCAAGATTTAATCAGAAAAATAGGTTGACTGATTAAATAAGCAGTGAAAACAATGACAATTAGGCCTTTGCTCTCTGGCTGGGCCTTGGAAAGAAATAAACCAATGAAATAAAAGCCCATGATTGTGATGTACAGTGCTGGGGCAGGGACCAAGGCTCTGCTCAGAGGAGCTGGCCCTATTTGGATAAAGAGCAGTGGGGTTGGGGGGGTGGGGAGCATATTACTTTGTAAGGTCTGAGCCTCAGTGATACATTGAATTCATCCCTCTTAAAGTATGCTCATCCCAAAAGAAAGACTGTCCTCTACCTACCCAATCCCCACTATGCAGTGGTATGCCAGGGCCAGCTTGCCCTAACTTAATAGAGCTGATTATTAATATTTTCAGGAACTTAGTGAGCTAGTTGTTAAACATAACCATTACTAAAAATTAAATTACATAAGCTTATAATTAAATAAGTTATATTAAAAACAAAAGTAATAAATACTAATTTATTAATTTGTTAATGTCTTAATATATTAAATTTATTTATATTAAAAATCATCACTTCCTAATTATTTCACTATATTTTGCCATTATCTATGCTTTGGGGGCTACTCATGTCTATTCCGTTTGCACAGTGGAAACACTACCAAATGGTGGTACTGGGCACCTCCTTCCAACTCTGCTTTCAGTGATGTCCTACTGACAGCTTGAAATTGGCCATGGTGGGAGTATTTCCACACGGAAATTGACAAATGCTACAATAAGGGCTTGATTTATTGTTGATTTTCTAGACTCAAGAAACTGATGAAAATGTTAGTAATGCAAATTAAACTCAAAAGTGGCTGTGTCCGCAGCCATTATGTGGTGAACAGCATAAAAAACTGAGGAAATATTCTTCCAAGTATTTAAAAACTATCCAGTTCAGCAAAGAAGTTGTTCACATCACTGACAAATGAAGTTCCAACATGTCTTTGTCATTTCTCTGACAAAAAGATTAACCAACATTTATGTAGGAAGGACAGTTGTGCATGAATTGCAGCCACAGGTTGGCTGTGGATACAAGAGTTTGGCAAAAATCAATGAAAACGTTCTTCAAGAATCAATTGGCTATATGGAATTTACAATACAAACAGTGTATATTTTATTATTTGTAAAGTGTTTGCTACACACCCTTCAAATCAGTAAAATGTATAATAAACTTACGTGACATATATATAGCTATACATAATTTCCTCCCAGAGCGCTGGTTGTTATACGTTTACCAGCTTACAGGACAATTTGGGTCCAGGGTGGTAATATGGGAAGTAAATGAGATGCCTCGAATGACACCCATAAGCAGCCCTCTTGATTACCAAGAAACAGAGGGTTTGATTCAACTGAAACATAAGCAGGGTGGGGCAAGGGGCAGCAGACCATCGCCACAGACCCTCTGCCTGTTTCTGTAACGTCACATTAGAAGTCAGAACATGGCATGCCCCCTTATTTATGTGTTTCTTATACTGGCAGAGTTGAGCAGTTGCACAGAGACCAGAAGCCTAATATATTGACTATCTGGCTCCTTATAGAAAAAGTCTGCCAGCCCCTGGGATAGAAAGCAGTGAAAAAGACTGTCTATGAATTATCTGAGTTTGGCCAAAATATTTTATAAATATTTTTCTAATGTTAACTTTATAGTGTTTTCTGCCAAACAGAAATTTCTAATTTTATGTGCATATATCTATCAAGATAATAGCTAGCTGGTTGCCAAAAGCTTGTATTCAATACTTCATTCTTTCCCCACCAATTTGAAATACTATACTTAGTGGATCTCTATGGCTCTACTTATGAACTGTGTACACTGTTCCTTTATTTGTCTATTCTAGCACCAGGGCCACACCATTTTAACTATTATAGTCTTAAAATATGTTTGAATATCTGCATTTAATTTTTTCAGAATTTCTTGGGCCGGCCCGTGGCTCACTCGGGAGAGTGTGGTGCTGACAATTTTTTCAGAATTTCTCTAGCTATTTTCTATGCTCACTCTTCCAGATAAGATTTATAATCATTTGGTCAAGCTCTTCCCATCCCCTTAATTTCATTGTGATATTGATGAGGATTGTGTTAATATGGTAGGTTTGTGAGGAACAGATATCTTGATGATACTGAATCTTCCCATCCAGGAACACAGTATAGATGGTCCTCGATTTATGATGGTTTGACTTACAATGGTTTGGCTTATGCTTTTTCAACTTATGATGGATTTATAGGTATGTAATTCCGTCATAAGTCGAGGATCATCTGTATATAGGAAAGACCCTTAAAAATCAATAAACATCTATTCTAAGTGCTTATTGTGTTTCAGCTGCTCTACTGGGTTAGAAAAATAAAGGACTGTGCCCACACCTGTTGGTCAAAGCAAGTTCTCAGAAGCCCCACTGCTCTCTAGAATCCAAGCCTGAAGGAGGGCCTCAGAACGAGCACCTCCTACGACACCTGACCCTGGCGCACAGCAGAGCCTCCTAGTACGAGGCATCTGCTAGTTTTCAGTATTTCACTTGATTTTCACCTTCTAATTGCAGCACTTCATATAAACAGTCCAACCAATAATATTGTAAAGCCAGACACATGAAAAGCATTGGCCACAGGGCTGAAGAATTCAACGAGGGCCATGTGCGCTGACGTGGAGGGCCCTGGAGGACTTGCCACGTTGGCTGGAGTGAGGGAGGCCCTGGGTCTGGGCTGTGCTCCTGACCACAGGGTGAGCCCATACAGGCTCTCGGCTGGAGCCTGCATTCAGCTCCCTTTTCCACAGAAGAGGACGCAAACACTCACAATGCAACTGTGCTGAGGAGCCACGTTAATCACAATACCACTAAGCACTTCACAGCAATGGCCCTGTGCAGAAGAGGGACCTCGGGCTCAGCACATGGAGAGGACCCGTCCGGGGCCACTGCAGGTGAGTGGGAGCATATGGATCTGATGAGCAGGCGGCTCCAGATCTCAGCCTCTGTACTATGCTGGGTCTTTACAAACCAGCAAATGTACACACCCACATACACACCTCCTCACATATACATATATATACACACACAGGTACCCACATATACACACGTACATACCCCCCACATACACACATATACACATACGTAATACCCACCCACCTGCACACATACCACACATACATACATTCACACACATAGATACATACCCACATACACACACACATACATACTCCACATACACATACACAAGTTTGGTACCCCGCCTTATTCCTAGGTGGCTTTAACTGACTGTCTAGGGGTAAAAAAAAAAAAAATCCAAACATAAAGAAAAGAAACTAGTCACTAATGCTCCACTGAGCATTTTTCCTCACACATATGGAGAACTGAGGTGTATTTGCTCAAAGCAGCCATATCCTTATGTTATTATATTTAATTGGGCAATCTACATCTGTCTGATAGTCTTTCATTCTGACCTCTTTGGAAGAAATGTTCCTCATATATGTACTCTTTTTTTTTTTTTTTTTTTTTTTTTTTTTTTTTCTGTGTC